>NW_001834690.1:91497-278092 GCF_000150035.1 Vanderwaltozyma polyspora DSM 70294
GCATTTGGTTAGGAAGAATCCAGTAATGCATCCAAGAACTAAACATACTCGCACTGAGATATCACAAAATCAGACATGCAGTGGAACAGGATATTGTTGATTTGGAATATGTTAATACAAAAGACCAACAGGCTGATATCCTAACTAAAATTTTAGCTAAATCCCAATTTGAAACCTTAAGAGATGAATTAGTCTCAAATTTAACTACTTAATAAATTAACATACAGAATTAATTTATTATGGAAAGCTTGCATCTAAAGCTTCCGGGGGGCTGTTGGATTCTGGGAATCAGTAGATGACAATCTTAAGTTATCCAGATCTAACCCTATGTCTGAAAGATATACTTTGCTGACAGGAACACATTCAGGGTAACTGTTAGTTTTCAAAAGGTATATAAGCAGACCAGATTTCAAGTTTCTAGAAAATATTTTCTCTTTTCTAATGTTCACTTTATGAACTAAATTATATTTTATATTTTGTATACTATATTTAGAATTTATAAAAAACCAAGAGCTTGAATAAACAACTAACGTATAATTGTACTTATACCTTAGATCTCAGTTAATATATCCACTATCACTCCAGTACAACCATGTCCCACCCTGATCAACAGTCCAATAACACTCACCTATTCCAATCTCAAGAAATAGGTGCCGTCCTGGTTTCGAACCTGCGCAAACAGCGTTGACATTTGATAATGATAAATTATTTCATTTCCAAATGGAGGCCACACCAATTGTAACAAAGATGACACAGTTAGCAGTTTTTTCACATTTCTATCAACATTCAAATTGGTTACCTAGTGCAACTTTGGCGAACATTTGGGGTACAACTAACTGGAGTGCTTACTCAGTTTTGGATAGTAATACTATTTTAGAGGCCATTAATGAAAAAAGCTCCACAGTTGTTGACTATCCAGCATTTTATTCTAATGATATGAAAGTTAATGACATTCAATTTAGGAGTATATTTTTTTCAGTAGATCATAGAGTTCTAAAGTATCCTAAGACATTACTATTATTCAAATTTGCATCATTTTGGTGTCCGAATAAAAAACAAAGATTTTCTGCCACTATTTATGCTACCGCGGATGCTATATTCTGTTATATGAATACAATGGGGTTCGTCTGCTTAGTTAGACATAAAATGAAAGACATAAAATCTGTAGAATTGGATCAAAATACACCAAACTTGTTACACATCTATCAGAAAAATGGTCCACATATTAGTATTTACGTTCATTTTACAGATCCAAAAATAATAGAAGCTAAGTTTTCTTACCTATTAGAAAACGACAAGTCTTCTAATCCAAAGAGAAGTGAAGATCTATGGAAGAAATTAAAATTGATCGAAGAGGAATTACAGGAACAATCAGCTAAAGAAAAATTTGCAGTAATGGCAGAAATTGCTGACAAGAAGAATTTTGCCAAAGGTACCAAACCAATACCAGTTGAAAATACCTTTTGGACAATGAGTGAAAAGGGTTTGAAAATGTTATTGATGAGGAGGAACGTTCAAACCGAATATACAGTAAATTATAGTAATAATTATGAAATTGCAAGTAAAGGTTTAACCCATATCCTATTTGGTGATAATTCTGATTCGTTCCCTGTTTCATTATTTTTGGCCCAAAAAACTGCAATCAGCAATCTAGATCGTAGATGGTATGAGGAAGTCCAAGAAGATGGTAGTAAACAAATAGCGAGAGATATAAAGTTTCAATTAGAATTGACAGGAAATTATCTAAATCTCGAAAATAAGAGAGTGCTTGGAAAATCTAATGAGAGAACAATTACTCAAAGAATTGTAAGTGTTATTGAGAATAGATACTATGAGATCAATCAAGATCCTGTGTTTTTAAAGTTCCCGCTTTGTCGTCCATTAAAATTGTCTGTTAAATACATTATCACTGAACCGTATGACCCTGAACACGAAATTGCTAGTAAGTTACACATGTCAACAACAAGATCTTTGTTAAATATCTATTATAAGTTGGAATTTGTCAAAACTAAAAACGGGGAACCGGAATCATATATACATCTACATGAAGCTTTATTGAAACAATGGATCCTGACTTTCACCTTTAATGAATTTGTTTTAATGAAAAAGGTAATCAAATATTATTTGGAGAGAATTGGTAAATATGGTAAAGTTATTAAAGCTTCTAAATTATGTGGTATGATTGAACCAAAACTTACAATTCGCGAGAAAGCAATAAATGAACATGACTACGTTATTACCAAGAATGATTATCTTGCGGAATACACCTTCTCGATATTGCTAAAGGTGATGTTAAAACTAACAGTTTACAGAGTTGCCAATATTGTTTTCATACTTATTAGAATTATGTTAGGGTCAACAAGATTAATTGGACGTAGCATTTCCCAATTGAATAAGAAACTGCTATTGGGATTATTTGTATCAATTATTTTCAATATGATAATATCTGGTAAAACGAATGTCATATATTGGTCAATGAAAAGAGCCAACAAAATATTTGATAAATACATGTACGGGAATAACCTACCAGAAATGCAAAGAACCATCTCATTAGTAAACATTGACCTTCTAGGTGAGAATGATGCTTTAGCAATGGCGAAATACAATGCAAACAATGGCAGACACGATGAGCAATTTATAAAATCAAGAAATGATATTGCATACAAAAGAAATCAAATATTAGTAGAATTAAGATTACTTCAAAATATGGAGAGAGAATTAGTTCACGATGAATACAAAGAGTTTTTAGAACATGAAATAAGCAGATGTGACTCGATAACCGACAAGATTCCTAATATGGTCACCAATGATACCAAATTGAATAAGTATTGTATCGACTGCCGTGAGGAACTTGAACGGTTGTCATCACTGCTATTATAGTATAGAAACCTGATATTCAGATTTCGAGCTGAAACGAACACTTTGATATTACATATATAGAAATACCATCATTAATACAAAATAACAATCACAAATGTCTTACTGTATAGTTCCTCTTTCCGTATTCTAGGCTATAAATTAAGGTTATTGCCTCTTGCATACTTATACTAGAATGATCTGACCCTATCCAGATTTTATTCAAAATAAGCGACGTCCGGGTAACAAAATTGTTAAAAGTATATAAAGCGATTGGTTTTTCGATCTATTTCAAATTTTATTTTCATTCTCGTAACTACTTCTTTTAAAATAAGAAGTATTTTTTCGTTATTGAAAGATAGAATACAAGAGTATACAGACAAATAAGTGTCTATGGGATCAGAGATGGCCATGGTTGTAGTATTTGTTAATTTTGTAAGTTTACAAATTACAAATTTAGAAACCATTTGAACCGTCGAATCTCATCGGCAGTTGAACATTTTATTTTTATTTATTTTTTTTTCTCCTCTAATTCTATATAGTTATTAATAGTAAATGAAGTCTCTAGGGACTCATCTCAATTCAACGACGAAACACGTCAACAACACTGTTTATGATGACAACTTTTCTCAGCTCACTCAGATCAATTCATGATCGATAACATTTCCTATCCAACATTCATCAATTTTAACTGACTTATTCAGTTGCTGTTGTCGTTATTATCGTCGAAACGCTTAATATTCTATAATTCTCTTGTTCCTGATCAATTTCTTCTCTTAAGTATGTCGTTATTAATGATTCTAGATGTAATATCAGTAATTAAGTATAAAACATCCAAGATATTCGAATAATACCAAAGCATCAAGCCCAAGTATTTCAATAACTGACTAGACAATATACGATTTGGAGGTCTTTGACGTCGAGTTTAGAGTACTAGAAAAGTGGGTATTGAGACTATGTCTGTTACAAATCCTGTTGCTAGCTTTGTTGCCGATAAGGAACGGTTATTACAACTGTTGAGAAATGATCCATTGTTAAGCTTAAATGATGATGTTGAAATTACTGAAAAAATTGACCTAGAAGGTTTATTGAAACTGGATGCTTCTCTCACTGAGGAATTGCATGTGTTGAATAGTTTGAAAACTATTCCAAGTCTTATCTTGGAATTTAAAGCAAATATGGAATATTTGGAATTGGAAAATTGTTATTATTCTTTGCAGAATTTAAGGAAAAAATTAAAGGAAAATGATACTTTAGTAAGACAAAATATTAGATTACAACAATCTGTTGCCACTTATGTAGATTCCCTACATGTTCAATTGGTAGATAAATTGTTCGATCTAATTTCAAATCATTTTTGGAATTTTAAAGAGCATACTATCTCTCATAAGGATGAAATTGTTTATGGGAAGGATAAGGTGAAGTTTGATTATGAAACTTTATTGGAGTTTGTGAATAGAGATATCTTTCCTCAGAACGTTTTGGATTTCGAACATTGGTTGATTAAGGACATGGTAATGGGTGATTTACAAGAAATCGTAAGAGAAAGGTTATCGACTATTGTAAAAAGTTATATACTATTTGATAGCATCATTCATGATGTAAAAGAAAATATCTTCAATGACAAAGGTATTTTCACATATGATGAAGACTCGAAAAAATTATCACTAGTAGACTCAAGAAGTAAAGATTTGGATTTGCTAACTGAGAAACTTGTCGGATTTGGAAAATTAGCAGATTATTTATTATCTTGTATTTCAAAGAGAGATGTGGTGATACTATCCAGCAGAATTGGTCCTTCAATTGCAAAAGAGTCCCATAAATTAATCAAGGAAAATATATCTTCAATTCTTCAAGAACAATCAACTTCAATCAAAAATTTAATTTTAGAGTTAAATGATAAATTATTGTCGTTATCAAATGCAACCAACGGAGTATGGAACTATTCTGGAAATGAAACAGAAGAGTTATTGAATGATAAACAAATTTATAATAATCTACTATTAGATAAAATTTTTGAAGAACAGGTGAACAGAATTAGAAACATCTTCGTTGATGATACTAAACAATGGTCAAAGCTGACTGAGATCGAATCATTTAAAACTACCAATAAAACCGAATCTACTCATCTGAAAATAAGTCAAACAAGATCAAGAAGAAGTTCTAGAGCCTCTAGAAATTCTAAAGTTTCTGAGGAACAAGATGATTGGGGATGGGATGGTGCAGAAGACTCATGGGATACAGAAGGTGACAATACCGATGTCAAAAGGAGATCCAGAGCTGCGTCAAAAGTTTCATTTCAATCAGGGAGCAATGTTGACGACGGTTGGGATGAAGAGTGGGATATTGATATTGATGAGGTTGATGAAAAAACTAATTCAGCTTCCCAAAAATTGCATATTACTCAACTACCAAGCCTATTTAAAATGATAGTAAATGATTTTGAAATTAGCTGTAAAGAGCTTGGTGACGGTAATGTTGATCCTCAATATAAGACCTACAAGTTTAATTTATTACAAACCTTATTCATGGCGATTGCTATTCGCAATTTCCCCAATAACATATACCAATTGTACATTGATATTAGATATATTACAACCGAAAATAATTCATTGGATAGATTGAATGAATTAAATTATAGATTAATGGAAAATCAAATTGCATTGAAAGAAAAATATGTGAATTCGATAATTCAAAATAGTTTAGGGAATTTAGAAAGAGATGAGAAGGATATAAGATGGAGATCCCAAATCAAAGATCTCGTTCCATTCATACAATGCGATATAATAAATCCATTGATATCAATTGGGAATCCAGATTCAGAGAAATTTATTTTAAAGTTCCTAAATTTCCTATTCAATAATTGTATAACTTCAAATATTCTCAATTGGAAGATTATATCTGAAAAGAACTCCAATAACTTATCTGAATTCATCTCCTTGGTGCTAAATGCATCTGAAGTCCCAAGCATCGAAACATCACCAAAATATAGAGAAATTAGGGAAAAATTCATAATTATTGGGAAATTATTACCATTGCATCTAAAGGATATCATGCAAATGTTTTATGATGGTGACTTCTACCTATTCTCAACTGAAGAAATCGTTCAATGGATAGTTTTACTATTTGCTGATACACCATTGAGAAGAAATGCAATCGATGATATTAACGAAATCAGGAAAGAAACCCTAGATTAAACAAAACAAAACAAGACAAAAACAGGAACAAGATAAAAAATACATATAGGACAAAGTATCTTAACAACACAGACAAGTTATTTAAATGGTTCTTACTGGCATTGATGCATCTTGTCTGTCCAAGAAGAGGTGCAAATTGCTATTGTTATTGACTATTACTTGACTATGCACCGGGGAAAAATTTATCGCTATATAAAAATACCAAGGTGAATAAAGTTTCAGTAAGGTTAAAAATCAATTAAGGTACACTTTGATATTAGTTTCAATTTGTTGAAAGGTATGGTAAAGACCAGAAAGGTATACATATAATATATTCAACAATGTCTAATGATAATCATTACCAGTTTGAAGTTGTTATGACATGTTCTGGCTGTTCCAACGCAGTTAACAAGGCATTAACACGCTTGGAACCTGATGTTAGTAATATTGATATATCATTAGAGAACCAAACTGTCGATGTACACTCTAGTTTACCATATGAAACTGTATTAGAAAAGATTAAGAAAACTGGTAAAGAAGTTAAATCTGGTAGAACATTGTAATTCAACAATTAGTATACTAAGATGGTAAAAAAAAAATAATACCTTTAATTTGGTTCTTTCAATATTCAATTTTGCTGCAATTAGTAAATATTTTAGTAATGTTTATAACAATATGCCAATTTCATGCCCTTTATGTAATAACGTCTGATCTCTATATATATATTTAATAAATAAGTCCTTTAACCACTTTTTATTCTTTAATCTTAAAAGCTCATCATTTAATTTAGACCTTTTTACCAGCTTATTAATCGATCCTAGCTTCATAAGAACTCATAACAACTGTATATAAACGAGAAAGCAGAAATAATAGAGAACTGATATATCCTCTCAGTTGGGTTTGGTGTTGGATATAGTTATTAATAAGAACCTTTGTTGATTATAATGGCTGCTACTGCTGATATGGATGAGCTATTGAACTTAGAAGAACAGTTCTATCAAGAAGGTTACCAAGAAGGTCAAAATGAGAATTTGAAACATAACTTCATAGAAGGAAAGCAATATGGTCTACAGACAGGATTTCAAAGATTTCTTCTGGTTGGTCAGATAAAAGGTATCTGCAAAGTGCTGGAGAGAAGTTGTCAAGAGAATAATTCTTTATTGAAAAATATCAATCAAGTACAAGAATTAATATCGACAATTAAATTAGATAACTCCCCAAAGAATGTAGAGCAATATGAATCTACTATGGTTAAAGTTAAGAATAAATTTAGAATAATTCTATTATCATCCCAAAGACAATTTAAGAATTCATCTCAAAATGCTCTAATATTTGAAAAGGTTGAGAATATCTGTAAATTATTAGGTGGTGAGATTCGTGGATTTGTAGCTGATTCAAGTGGATCAAGTGAAGTCACTACTTCTGATCAAATGCAAGATTGGTAATCTTTTTCCCCATCATTTGCATTTATTGACTGATATTACATAAAGGTTATACAATCGATATGGACCCAATTCTTAACATCATCGGAATCCTTATAATGTTTAACAATGACATTACCTTTAAAATAAGTTGATTTCCAATATTGCATTTCATAGTTTGAATAACAGTCCTTTGACGGTTCTTTTGATAAATTTGTCAACCATTTAAAGTTCCATATTTTAGATTTGTAATCATCGATCAAATCATCTTTCGATATAATCTCTTCAAGGATTAGTTTATCGATATCAGAACGTGTTAGTTCATAGACATTTTCAACGCTTTTATTCTCTAGCAATTCTATTAAATCTGTTAGGAATTCGATTGCATTGACAATATATATATTTCTAGTCTTTAATGCATGTTCATCTTTACTAGGATCTTTCTTGTTTCGTAGTTTACTGAATCTATTCAAAGTATCCAACACAGTATCCTCTTTATCTATAAAGTATTTCAGATGTAGTAATGTATCATCTAATGTATATCTTCTTTTTTGCTTTAATAAAGTCCTCTGCCTTTCCCTCGATCGTATTTCTTCCAGAGTTTTTGCATTTCTAGCTTTATTAACATCTTCACAGTCATCAATCCACATGTCCTCTCGATCAGTAATGTCCCCTTCCTCTTTTAATTCTACATAATTTCCATCTTTATCAAAGGTTCCATTCTTTGATTCTTCATTAATGTTAAAGGCTTCAATTTGATACCCTGTGTTGCTATTATCATAGACATCATTCACAGTACTAGTTTCCTCATCAATGTTATTTTCAACATTGAATTGATTGGTATCCATGGATCGTTGTTTCTTAGATTTGGCATTACTATTGCCATTTTCATCGACATTGGCCTGCTCTTCATCATCGCTGGTACCTAACGATTCCTCATCAGAACTCTTACCCAAAGATGAATCGGTATCAGTTCCTAAATCTTCACCCAATTGACTTTCTAATTTATCCAATCCCAGGATAGAAGGTTCCCTTCTTGACCTTTGTTCACCATTGTCGTTGGCTTCCTCATACTTTCTCTTCATTCTTGATGAATCATCAGTTATTGATGAAACAACCTCACCAGACATATCTTAAATCAAAATACCTAGAAGATCTAACTTATCTAACCTCATATAGCACACTATATGGTCCAATTTATCAACCATTGTTACATTTAAACTCTCTTTTGTATTGTATCTTGATTGCTTCTGGTTCTTTTCATTTAACTTATCTCTTCTAATAGATATTGACAATAATGATACTGACCATTGGAATAATAGAAAACACATGATCCAAACCAATATTTAATTTGGAACAAGTTTCACCTAGTTACAAGTATATACAATCAGCAGTTCAGAATAGTCAATTATATTTAATTATACTGTAATTAATACTTATTATTATTTACATAAAAGAGTATCCTAAAATAGCGGTAACTAATGTTACAATGTCATAAATCCATAATGAAGATTAGTCGATAAAGTTAGATCTACTGATCTCCAATCAGATTTACTCATGCATGCAGTGTGATGATCAGTTGTGTTTCTCCACTAATCAATCATGTAAATTACTAAAATACAAACCTAAATCAAATTTAACTGATTCTGATATTTCATTGATAATTTCCCATGGAACGTTAACTTTCCATTTAACTTTAGGAGATAAGAAATCAATATTTTTGGTAACTGCAGTGGCTACTAATTTCAACGAATGTAGTTCCGCCAAATTTTGGAATACCTCCATGTTTGCCTTGATTAGTTTATCTTCTCGAAGTGAGCTTAAGGTACCACTTTCTGTTTTAAATTCTACTGGATAAATTGCTTGAAAAACTGCAAATAATCTTTCTAATGAAAATATAGAAGGTGCCAAATATCTAGGGTTAACCTCTTTCTTCTTTCTTCTACCATATGAGATTCTGCCTGATTTTATATTGCTCTTCTTGGAAAATACACTACTGTCATAACGAGCTTCAAGATATGAACAAATATATGCGGCAATCAATAAATATTTTGAAATAGTCGATAGCTCATAGGTTTGGAAAACCTCCTTACCATTATTTTCTTCATCTGCTCCAACGTCCTCGTCATTATCATCATCACCTAAATTATCTTCAGTTGAAATAAAGATCTTACTTGTGCTACGATAAAGTGCAACTGGGTCCAAAATATTTTCTTTGGTAATTTGTTCAATGTATTGGTCCCACTTAAAGTCTATCAAATCATTTAGGGTATCAATATCATTACCTGTATACGGATGGAAGGCTTGTATGATAAGAGTAATAAAATTCATGGCAACTTTACAGAATTGATCATCATCACAGTTGTCAATTACTTGTGTCAAAATACAGTTCCTAAATGCATCGGAATTGATTAAATCATTTGTTCTTGTTAGAATCAGAATTTCTGTTACTTCATCGACTGTATATCTTGGGAATACAATTGTAGGTAATAAACATGAGGCGTATCTATCAAGAATTGAAGAATCTTGTATTAGATACACAAATTTCAACTGAATGTTATATTCATCTGGGAGTAGTTCAAGGAATTTCATTAACTTAAATAGGACGCTTGCATCGAGATCTTGCAATTTATCCAAACCATCAAATATTATAATTAAATTAGATTTCATATCAACTTTTGAGTATTCTTCAAGAACACTCTCCAACAATGTCAGAAGCTGATATGGGTCTTCGACATCTAATGGATCATATTCCTGTGCTTCAATATCTGGATACAATTGTTTAAGCTTCTGTTGTGTTGACCTTAAGATAGCCTGCATTAATGGCTTCCAAGAAACCAACTCTATAGGATGTAGCCAAACTGAAATAAACTCAGGATTATATTCAAAAAATTTCTTCATAATATAAGTTTTACCAGTACCAGTAGCACCCTGTAATACAATATTTGAAAAGGTCAACTCAGGATCATGTTGAAGAAATGAGTATATAGCGTTAACCTGATAATCACGGTATGGCACATCTGGAAGCAACCCACTCATGGTTTTCTCAAAGAGTATAATATTTAGCCACCTATAGCAAATGCCAATTGGATATCTTCTTGGATTAGAGAACCGTTACAACTAAATGGAAATCAATTCTTAAGTAACCACTTCTCACTCATAAAGTATGATCTTTAGTTTGATCGAAGATGCGATTTATATCTTCAATATTTAAATGCTATATGAATTGAAAACAGTCACGTGATTATGAACGTAACTATATGTATATATATACAGATATGTATCTATAAATAATAATAAATTGTAAATGCATCTCAACTACACTCCTACTTCCATTATAGAACTAGTCAATCCTTCCAATTTGTAGTATGATGCCACTTGACCGAATACTTTTAGAGATTTTAACATTCTTGATTGAGGAATAATGCATTCCCATCTTCCTGAACAAGAACAATGTTCACTCATGTAATCTTCTTTAATTTTATGACATTTACTACAACGTGAGTCTTGGACGATGTAAGCTTCTACTTCAGAACATAATTTTTGGATTAAATGTTCTTCAAGTGTTTCCTTGTTCAATGCCTTTTGACATCTATCACAATTGAATATAGTGCTTGAATCAGCTCTACAGAAATCAATATCAGAAATAAAAAAACAATTTTCACATAGGAATCCGGATATTGTCAAGTTGTTGCTTGGATTTTGGAATTCACCAGATTTATCAAATTCTCTAACTTCAAAAATCTTCAACAACTCCTTTCTTAATTCTCTTACTTCTAAAATAGTCTTTGAAGATAATAACATGACATGACATAAATATTTCACTAATTCTAATAAAGGATTTTTCATTTGTAAATGAGACCCTGGGAGTAATGGAAATGCATAATCTTGAGAATATTGAGGATCCAAAATGAATTCTTGTTGATTTCTGAATAATTTTTGCATTCTTTTTAATAGAGGCTTATTAAACAGGTCTGTAAAATGATTTAATGAAGTCACTTCATCATCTTCTATTTCTTGGTTTCTCTGAGGTGGCAATTGTGTTAATCTTTGAGTTCCTGCATTGGTTTCCAGATATTTTTCCTTAGACTTGTACATCGAATCTAATATAATTAACATCCAATCATCGAATTCAGATTGGTAAATCGAGGGTAAGAAGTTTTTAATTTGCCATTGTGAATATGCACTTAATTCTTGCTTCTCAGTATTTTCAATTTTAACACAAGCTAACCCTCCAAAGTTAAATTTATCCATCCATATTAACAAATCCCAATATCTTTCAATATTCAAATCTAAGTATGTGAAAGTAGTACTTGATCTAATGGCTTTAATAATATATTGACCATAAGCGTAACAATTAGCTGGTGATTGTTTAGAAGTCTTTACTAATAGCTTATTTCTGTCTGCGTAAACAACAGTGGAGCCAAGTGATGTGAATTCATTCATTAACTGTAATAGCGATTTCTTCGTTAAATTATAAACGTGGTATCTTAGTGAACCATCAAATAATTTTGAATCTGAATTTTGAACCCATGAAACAAATGAGTTCACTAATAGATCTGCAGTGGAATTTTCCTTGAGCGCATGATCCCACCAAGTTTTCAATAAATTTCTTAACACAATTAATGAGGTACTCGAGAAGGAGTCCTGAATGAAAAGAGAACTCGAGGTTTCACCTGATTCTGTATTATTTGAGAATCCTACATCTGCCAAATCACTACCTTCAGCATCATTGATAAGAGCCGATGTCAACACTGTGTTAACAGTTAGATTGTTGATTGATACTTCCAATGTCACGTTATCATAGACGTCTGGGTTATTTATCTCAGGGAAATCTAAATTATTCATTATCCAACTAGAATTCAAATCAAATTCCTTTTGAATCCCACCAATATCTGCTAATGGAGAATTTTCATTCCACCATAAAACGATGGATTCAGATTTAAGCTTTCTAGCGTATAAAATATCAATGATATATCCAATATTATTCAATTGAAGATTACCTATTGGGATATTACTATATCTTGATAGTTCGACCAAATGAGATAACCATTGTCCACATAACAATATATGGCTACATATTTTTCTCGCCAAAACACTTTGCCAATTCAGTTGAGGTAAAGAAAGTTCCTTCATTCCCAAGTGAATAGTGGGTATTTGATTAATCACACGTACTGTGTTCATGATCTTATTTATAAAAGGTGATTGAATCAACATAATAAATTGCAGACCTTTTTCATCCTTCATTTTAGTTATGCTGTTAGATAATTTACGATATAATTTTGTAATGTCTCTGAAATTTTGGACTTCAAATTTGACACCCTCTGAGAAATCGATTATGTGTGACAGTTTATCTAATTTATCCTCTTTCATGGCATATGTTTCCTTAAACATACTTTCAATTGAACTTGCTGATAATTCTTGTGCTTGGTTTGAAGGCTTTAATACAAAAATATCTGCCATGTTTCCCCATGATTTGTATAAGCAGAAAAATTCGTATCCAATATCTGTCGTGAAATGAACCAAGTAACTAATTGTATAAGAAAATTTAGAAAGGTATTTATCATTGTCTGTCATAGATAGATTTTTCATATCGAAACCTTTTTGCAAACCTTTACCTAAGGAACCCATTGCATTTGATGAAAATAGAACAGAAGAACCCAATTCCATGATGGCTCTTTCGCTAGAAGATATTGTACTTTCAAATATACCCAAAACACCTTCATCATTTAATATACTTGTTGAATCTTCTCTTTCGTTTAAATATTCTGCTTCAGGAAGAGTTAACTTGAATAATGAACCATCTCTACTATAGTTTAAAACATGGTTATTTGGCAATAGATAATTAGACTTTTCTGCTATACATGATTTTATTTTACTCAATGGTAATGTTTCATTCTTAAATTTCATGTAAATTGTTTTAGGAACCTTAAACTTTAGAAGTTGGATTTTGCCGTTAATGTTCACAAACACATCTAATTCACCTGGTTGGCCTGAAGGTTTATATTGAATAACTTCCCAAACAGAATTTGCATATGTTTCTGCTTGTTGTCTAATAAGGCTACCTAACATACTTCTATCTGCCGAGGTCGAAGAATTACCAAATAACTGTGCTCTACGATTACGATCTCTTCTTTGGATTTTCCATTTGATCTTCTGATATTTAAGCCACGCCACATAATCTTCTTCCATTGATGGCATCTCAGTTGGTAAAACAAGAGATTCTTCTTCTGCAGTTTTCTGTTCTCTTCTTCTTTTAGCAATCGATTTCTTAGTTGAAACTTTGGCTACCTTCGGTTTGATACCATCGGCTTCTGAATTGAACATATCTTCGATATCATTAACTTTTCTATTAGATGGAAGTTCTGAGGTTTTAGTAAAAAACTTATTCAAAGAACTTTGTTTTGATTTATCATTCTTCTTTGCAATCTTCTTTTGTAACCATTCTGGGTGTTCAACTCTAGGTACTGGATTTGAAACATCCTGTAATGCGGCAGGAATAGTAATAATCTTTTGTACGACAGAAGCAACTCTCTCACGGTAATAATCCCAGTCAATTATAGTTCTTGGATCAAAATCTTCTAAAGTAGGATCCATCAACCAACGTCTTAAAAAGGATCTTTTGACTTGGATATCTGCAGAAAAAATGGCTACAGGGATTGCTCTTTCAGTAACTGGTGCATTGACAGGTTTACTACTAATAATATATTTACATTGCAAACCTTTATCTTTTACAATTTCGTTACCCAAGAATTCACCCAATCTTTTGGCCGTTGTAATAGAAGTGGATTTTTGTCCTTCATATTCCTTCAATGTTTTTGACATACTTCTATTTTCACAAATCAATTCAATCAAATCTTCGTCTTCTAACATAGTACCTTTTGTATCTAAAACATCTAACCATCTGTTGGCAACATCCGCAACAGCCTTATAACAACTCTCTAAGGAATCACCATCAAGGAAAACTTTAAAAATATCACCTTGGAAATTCTTAATTAATTGCAATTCACCACGTCTCTTAAGTTCAAAACCTTTTAACTCTGCTAGAGAGCCATCATGGTTAAAAACAGCATATCTTTTCTTGATACCTTTACCTTCTTCTTTGGAAGTTGGTAAAACCATTGCTTTGTAAGGACCATCAACTTCAAAGAAAATAGAATTATCATTGTGTGTTTTGTACTTGTGCCTAATTGGATCGATTAATTCTTGGTATTGATCATTAGTAAATTTTTGATGAACCTTATAATTCAACATTGTACATGGATATGACATAAATAACTTTTTACCATTTTCCAACTCAAAAAAGTAGTTTTCCGGGAAAGATTTAGGAAGAATACACCAAATACCATCTGTATCTAATTCTAATGGTCTACCAACACCTTCTACAACAGATCTCGCCATTTGAATAATGGTGGCACCAGTTAAACAAGTAATCCCGGCCATTTCCATAGAGTACCAACGAGAACCCTTTCTCATTACATAACCATAGAATGAATTTAGAATAACTTTATGGGCTAATTGTAAGGAATCATAAAGCACAATCATTTTTTTAGCTTCTTCTTTTGCGTGCTTATCTGATTTGTCAATTTTTGACATATTTTGTTTCCAAGTTTTGGCCAAACCTTTGAATTCATATCTTCTATCACGGAATGATCTAACAGTATTAACGTAAAATGGATTTTCTCTTTGACAAACAATAGCTTCTCTTTCTACAACTTCTGCAACTTTAGTTCTATGATAAACCTTTTTAGAATAATCGGTCAAACGTTTCTTAATATGTGTCACTTGATCCGTATAACTTAATTCATCAAAAGTTAAGAAGGGTTTTTTTGAGAATTTATTCTTATTTTTAAAGGTTTCGTTCTGTAGTGCTCTCTTCACCATATTATATTCGTCCATTTTTGAAGGAAAGAAGTTACCTCTCCAAGCCCATTTTAATCTTCTATCACAGTTTTTTCCCGGTCTATTAAAATCACAACTTGCACAGTCTCTTTCTGTCTTCATACTGTCTGGCTGTAACCTATTTGTAGTCATAATATTTGGGTACATTGATGCAACATCAACATGATAAATCAATGGCAATTCATCTCTATCTAAATTGTTTTTCATATCTAATAACTTGGTCGTAATGTCATTTTTAATTTCATCAAAGTTTGTGACTTTTGATAAATCTGCATTATTTTCAACTTCAACGGCAAATTTCAATGCATCAGTAAGGTCATTCAATACATCATCGACAACTTCTGGATCAATCTTAAATTTATTTTTAATATCACTTCTAAATACACCAGCCTCTAAAGATTCAACATGACCACCGACATAAGTTTCAGATTCTAATAAATGACCATCATAAAACCTTTCAATTGGATCAGTATGTTTATTTGGTAAAACAATATTCTTTTGATATGCTTGAACCATTAGTAACATTTCACATAATGTACCAGTACCTTTTCTTAGAACTTCATCAGGATTCAAAGGAATAATAGTACAAAGTGAAAAAATAAATGGATGAACATATTTCATATATAGGTAATATGTTGCAACAGCATCAGAAACAGAATACTCAGACAAGTATTGTGGTTTTTCATATGCATAAGGTGTCATTAATTCGGGATCTAATTCAATAGGATTATAACCCAATTTAGATTGTGTAACGGCTTTCAAACCCTGGGAACCTTGTGGTAGATAAGAGTCACGTTTCACCCAACGATAACAATCCATATGCACACAATATGACGATTTATATTCACCTTCTGAATCAGGAGCAAAACCTATCTCTTCAAACATATCCAGACCATGAATTTTAGACCTTGTCTCTACGAAGGGCCAATCGAAAAAATCACCGTTAAATGTTGAAATAACGGTGGGCCTAACATCTCTTATATGCTCAAAAAATCTTTGTAATAATGCTAATTCATCAACTTCATTAAAAATAGTAAATATACCTTGATATTCTGGTTTTGGAGTATATTCAAAATCGTCAATATCTTCAGATATAATTTCTCTATTTGTAATTAAATAACCTTCACCATCAATCATATACGAAATCATCATAATTTGATCAACTGAAGAAACAGGAAATTTCAATGGAGCTTTGGTAGTTTCAATATCAAATGCTAATACCACAGGATCAGCAAAGGCCACTTTCTCTGTATACTCTATAAATCCAGCCGCGGTTACTTTATACCATTTACCTACCCTTACATCTTTATCAATTGAGACACGTACATGGTAAGGCACATCATATTCTCTTATATCGTGTATTAATTGTTTTGCATCTACATTTTTTCCTTGATTATTAAGGTTCTTGTTATATAGATCTCTTTGTAATTTATTGTTTTCGTTATCTGCCAAAATTGGTCTTAAAAGTTTTCTTGCCTCGAATAGTTGATTCGAATTTATAAATGAAAGCTTAATCAATGTCTTTTTTAAACCTACTAAATGATTATCCATATCTAAATCATCTTTGTATATTATATCAACACTTTTTAAACAACTCTCTAAATATTTTTTCAAAAATTCTTCTACATCATTAATTCTAGTGTCATCAGTACAAGTAACAAAGAAATATGGATTGAAAGTAATAGAAGATTTAAAACTGCCACCTTCTTCATCTAAGAAATAGAAGTCTACCCCGGCAATCCCAATGTTACCGCCATTACTTGAGCCCTCGTGTGTACCATGAAGAGTATCTTCAGATATTACAGTTGGATGCATATTGATCATCCATCCTACTCTTCCTGGAACTTGATTCAGTTTATTAGGATCAACAGACCCACTGAACTGAGGCGGTATATATCTTTCAAACCCCATCATAGTATCAATCTCATCGACTTTTGAAGATTGTAATAACTGCTGTGCAGTCAAGGCATAGTTATTAGAAGATGAACCACCTGGATTTCTGACAAACCTAGCTGTAGTAGAACCTTTGAATTTGTTCCCACCAAATGACATGATCTTAATATTTGTAATTCGTTCAGTAGAAGGATGTTGTCTTGAACTAATAAATCTCTCGTCTTGGACCAAATCAAACTCAGATTTCAAATTAGAAATAAAAACAATAAGCCAGGAACTGTTTCGCACAACCTTAGTGACCAATTCAAGATTCCAAAATACTATATTTGCCAACAATTTAGGTGTTTGTTCTAACGATGAACTCTTCTTAAATCTCGTCAATTGTGGAAAAGTCGATTTAGATTTAAATTTAAATTATTTTACGTGTCACGCGTCGCATCACGTGATATATTGTTTTTTATAGTAATTTCTGATCTTGAACTTGATCTTGCAATTCTTCTCTATACATAGTAATTACTAATAGTACCAACATCAAATGGCATACATATATTTATAGCCACTTGTATTGGTATACCGTTATGCGGTTAACTGATCCTCAATGAAGTGGTTACTTACCGTTTGTATGGTTATATAGTGCCTTTAGATATATATTACATTGGTTACCCGGATATCCGTATATTAAAATTTGACATTTTGGCTATAAGAAGCAGAAGTTCAACTTGATAAACACACTACAATCAAGAGATCAATATAAAGAAAGCAAGAGTTCTAGTCGGTATTTAACCTCTCAGAGTGTGGATTTAGGTTATTTCAGTGGTCGTTTCAAAATGTCATACAATCCTTATGGTTACGGAGGTAATGATTCACAGGCAAACGGCGCAGGTTTTGCTGGTAATGCACAGTTTCAACAACAACAACAACAACAGCAACAACAACAGTTTCAAGGTAGAGGTGGATTTGTGAATCATCAACAAGGTCCAGATATGAGCCAGGGTGCTCAACAGAATGGTGGTGCTGGAGCTGAAGGTTATGGTTTTCAAGACCCTCGTCAATCTATGGCTTTCCAACTAGGTCAAAGTGCATTTTCTAATTTTATTGGACAACAAAATTTCAGTCAATTTCAAGAAACTGTGTCGAAAGCAGCTTCTGGATCATCTTCAGTTTCTCATTATTTCCAAGTTTCTACTTCTTATGTTCTTCAGAAGATTTTGTTAGTCTTGTTCCCATTTATGAACAAAAACAATTGGCAACGTATACCTGAAAGCCAATCAAGCGGTGCTGGAACCGTTTCATTCATGCCTCCAAAGGATGACATTAACTCCCCTGATATGTATATCCCTGTAATGGGGTTGGTTACTTACATTTTGATATGGAACACTCAACAAGGTTTAAGTGGTTCCTTCAATCCTGAAAATTTATATTATAAATTATCATCAACAGTAGCCTTCCTTGCATTAGATTTAATCATTTTAAAATTGGGATTGTACTTACTAGTTTCAACTAATTCTCCCACCACTTCAATAACAGAGTTGCTATGTTATGTAGGCTACAAATTCGTGCCTTTGACTTTGGTCTTATTCGTCCCAGCTTTGCCATTTTATCTGTCATTGATTCTTAAAGTTTATTTGTTCATCGCATTTGGTGTTTTCTTATTAAGAGCTGTCAAATTCAATATGTTCAGTAACCCAAACGATGACATGGTCAATATCAAGAAATCTACAGTTAAGAAATGCAATTATTTCTTGTTTTTCTACGGTTTCGTCTGGCAATCTGTATTGATGTGGCTGATAAGTTAATCAACAGAGTTTATCAACAATTGCTGTTCTTTGAACAATTGAACTATTCTTCAAAGTTTGAAAACACATAAACAAAACAATAGTATACTTTGATATAGGCATATACATACATAGATATATATACACACATAAATATATATATATATAATCTGATGTATAAATTTCAATAGACTTCATTGGTTCATAATGAAACATTACACTAATAACTTTATTATAATTCGCCCTACTTAAAATCGATGTATTAATATAAGATAAATAGATGATATCAAAGAACTGATCTATTGGTCTTGAACAGTATCAGTAAACAGCGTATCAACCCCATCAGATGTCATCCTCAGAATTAAAAAGTGTCTTTCAAGATAGAATTGATCTTTACAAAGCATTAGAAATTGATTTGGTTGGAAATAGACGACAACCAAATGAAATCACCTTGACAGAAATCAGGAAAGAATATAGACGATTAGCCTTAAAGTATCATCCTGATAAGAACATTTCGAACGTTGACATTGATAGCATTTTCCATGATATATCACTAGCAAACCAAATTCTGTGTGATAGTTCATTAAGAGAACAGTATGACAAATGGTATATAATTCATTTATATAAAGGTCATGATGCCAAAAGACAAAATTTTATAGAGAAGTTGGAGGAATCAGAATCAAAACATAGTCTTAAGGGGAAACCACATTATCGTCATGATACAAACGATATATCACAGATTCAAGACTATGGAAGGACTTTAAGAAAGATGAAACATTTTAAATTACCTTATGGTAATTGGAAAGACTTGGAGATAAACAACAAACGCAACAATTATCCAGATTCTTCGACATTAAGAGTAGAATTAGTTAATAAACTGCCTTTCAGACAACCTGATGAATCCAATTTAATCAGGTTTTTTAACGAGAAACTTTTTAGCAGTAATAGTAATCATAAAATCATTGATCTATACTACTCTTCAAGAAATAATTACGAACAAGATGAAAAAATAATAGCATATGTCATTCTAGAGACACCATCACAAGCACAAGCACTATTTAAACAATTCTACAATAACAATTCAACTTGGAATGATTCTATAATCTCTGACATTTCACCAAGAATTCCAATACATTATTACTCAAATTTTAACCAAAAAAATGATTTGAACCAAAATTTAAAAGATCTGATACATTCAAATACAATCAACCTTGACTGATCACCCTTTTATAACATCAGATTAACTAATATCCCTACAAATTATCCATTACATCGTGTATTTGTTATTTATACCTCATCGATGAGCTTTAAATATCAGTTACATAATGTAGAGAAAGACCCTTTCCTTCGTATGCGATCCCAACAAGATTCTTTTACTTACACTAACAATAGGAACCACCAACT
Source organism: Vanderwaltozyma polyspora DSM 70294 (assembly GCF_000150035.1). NCBI lineage: Eukaryota > Fungi > Ascomycota > Saccharomycetes > Saccharomycetales > Saccharomycetaceae > Vanderwaltozyma > Vanderwaltozyma polyspora. Next base: position 111,925 of record NW_001834690.1, read on the forward strand.
GAACAAAGGACTTGTAAAAGGTATATAAAGAGGTTTAGATGAAGAATTGACACGTTGATGATGTTGGTTTCGAGGTTATGTTTTAGGATGTTCAAAATTTGTGTTATTTTTTTAAAAGGTTTGGCAAACGTTGAGTTTCAAGAGTTATTGAATTATAGTGGACGACTAATCACTTAATAACAGTTGGAATTGTTAATAAGATGGGTTTATTTAGTAGGAAACAACGAGATCAGTCGCCAGTATCTGCATCTTCGAAAGCAGATCTGATTCCTATTGATCAGGTTATTGTTGAGCCTCCAGAGCAGTATGGTAAGGCATCTCCGATTGGTAATATTAGTGAGGCTCAGTATGGTGTTTATAGAAAAGTATTAGAACATTTCCAAGATGACGAGTTTGAATTGCCATTGAGTACTAAGGATAAGGTGAATCGTCGATGTTTGAGTTCATGGGAAAAGTTTTGGTTGACTAGGGAATGTATTTTAAGATTTTTACGAGCTGCCAAATGGGATCGTGAAAATACTATTAAAAATTTAGAAGAGACTATGTCTTGGAGAAGAGAGGTTGGGATCACTTATGAGAATGATGAGGATCCATTGACTGGTGCCAAGGTTGCCATTGAGAATGAAACTGGGAAGGAGGTTCTGTTGGGGTTTGATAGAAATAGGAGACCTATTTTCTATATGAAAAATGGTAGACAGAATACAGAACCTTCGTTCAGACAGGTTCAGCAATTGATATACATGATGGAAGCAGCAGTGACATTGACTCCCCAAGGTGTAGAGAAATTGACCGTATTGATCGATTTGAAAGGTTACAAAGAACCAGGAATCATCTCTGATAAATCACCACCTTTATCAATCACTAAGTTGTGTTTAAAAGTAATGCAAGATTATTTCCCTGAAAGATTAGGTAAATGTCTATTGACCAACATTCCATGGTATGCTTGGGCTTTTTTAAAAATGGTATATCCATTCTTAGATCCAAATACAAGGGAGAAAACTATCTTTGACGAACCATTCGATAAGCATATCGAACCTTCTCAATTAGAGGCATTGTACAACGGTAGATTGGATTTCAAATACAATCATAAAGTGTACTGGCCTGATTTGGTGGAGAAAGTGGAATCTATTCGCCAAAGACAATACGATAGATTCGTAAAATTTGGTGGTAACATTGGTTTAAGCGAATACGATTTAAAAGGCTCTCACGATGAACTCATCTACGAAGTAGATTATGTCAACATAGAATAATCTAACTGATATCAAAAGTATACTCATCCCTTGATGGGATGAGTTATCTCAAGATCACTTCCTTTCCCATTTTTTTCCTTCCCCTCACACAATATGCTCCTTCTTCATCACCATATCTACTAAAGTAACCGGTATATCACTACATTTTAAACTTAGATACATATTTATAAACTTAAATATCCTCAAGGCATAGCATATATCTGATACATCAGCTCATACTGAACTTAATTTTGATGCTTTATATAGCATCCATTTTATCAATATCGTCATCATCATCTTATCAGAAGTCAAGCCGAATATCAAACTATTTGATATTTAGACAATGGGATCATCAACTTATCAGATGGTTAATTGTTTATAAGTTGATGAGAAGATACCTTCTTATGACAGTACAATTAACTATATATATAGCTGTGTTTGGTATTAATTGGGGATTGAGGGTTCCCAGTTTGGATCCAAGATATAATCATTCACTTTTAATTGAATATCTACAACATCAACGATAATAACAGCAAGAACAGCAATATTGGATGTCGATTTAAATGACATATTAATTAAACAATGGCTGCTAAAAAAGTTGGTAATAGAAATAATCTTTTATGGAGGTTGATCAAGCTGTTCCAGCATTATTTCCCCTGCGATAGGGTTTTAGCTCAAAGGATATTTAAGTCGACAGTAAACTCTACTGTTGCATTTATATTTGTATTGATCCCCCAGATAAGGAATCGTTTAGGTAGTGTTCCACCAATGTTACCATTAATTTCAGTTATGGTTCATCCAGGCAGGAGAGTCAGTGGTACTATTCAAGGTGCTATTTATTGTATTACTGGTTTAATCTTTGGTTTGGCTTATGCTTTATTGGGACGATTCCTGGCCCAGCGTTGTTTAGGTTCAAGTTGGAATAAGTTAACTGACAATGAACACTATGCCACTCATTATAAAAGTTACGAGGCTGCTTTGGCTATCCTTGCAGTTTTTGAAACTATTATGCTTTTATTTCATGGTTGGATGAGATCTGTCAATCATCATTATTTTGGTATAGTCTTCCCTCTTTTTTTAGTGGTACATTTCACATTTCTGGAGCCTTTAAAAGTAACACCTGCTCAATTGTCGAAATCATATACTACTCCCTTTTATTTAGGAATTGCCATGTCGATCTTTTGGAATCTTGTGTTATTCCCAGAGTTTGGTAGCTCTTATCTAGGTAATGCCACCGTTGAAACATGGAATGAAGTTCATAAAGCTGTTGATCATGCCATTAACTTCTTTCTGACTATTAATCTTAATGGCGACAGCTCGAAATATACAAAAGAACCTGCATCATTAGGAAAACTGTTAAATATGAAAAATACAATTGACAAAAAAATAAGCACTAGTCAATTAGTTTATGAAGAATGTGTCTACGAAGCAAGTTATTCTTACGTATCACCAGGTCAATTATCACCTGTAATGGATACGTATGATACATTGTCAAAATCAATAAAAGGGATTATAAATTCATGTCAATTGGAATTTATTTTATTAGGTAAGGAGCAAAGAGATGGAAAAACTAATCCATTGAATAGGAATACTGAAAAGGAAATTGAATATGCAGATGCTGAAAAGTTATTTAAAATCTTAGAGAGAATCCGTCCACTTGTCTACGATTTGCATAAGACATTAAGTGAAAGTATTTATACAATCAAGTTGGTATTGGCTAAAGCTTACGATGTCAATTTAAAAAATGTACATACTTGTTCAATGTTTACAAATGGTTCATTCCCTGAATATAAAAACAAAAAAGATTTCCCAAAGGATTTCCAATTTGAAGAAAGAATTCAATCTTTGGAGACGTCATTATTGAATTTTAACCTTGGTTATAGAAATGAATTAATCCGTTTGGATATTAATCTATTGGATCCAAGTGATGAGATGTTTCTTCTATCGTCATTTTTAATGAACTTTCAACAGGTTACAAAGAATATAATAGAAGTTATGAAGTCTTCTAAAGATATATATGACTTTCGGGTAAAGCAAGAAAGTAAAGGTTGGATTCGTGGAAAAACGTTATGGATAAACTTCTTAAGAAATTTTGATTCTTTAAAGACTTGGATAACTAGTACTTATACAAAGGGTTCTTCAGTTACAGAAGATGAAGGTTTAAGAGGTACATTGACATCATCAATAGCAAATCCTTATCCGATTACAAAGAGACCTGAAGCTGAAGAAGATGAACTATTAGCTCAAAAAATTGATGAAGTATTGAAGCCCCAAAGATCAAATGTACAAGAGTTACCAATATCAAATAATGATTTGGATATGGATAGCCTCTGCAAGAAAGTCGGGCAACCTTTGTATTTGATTCCATCGTATTATTTTACTGCATTTTTAGTGTGGGGTAATAAATTCTACAAGAGATCAAAAGCTCATTTCAGATTTTCTATTCAAGTTGCAATTGCTTTATTATTGTCATCATTTCCAATGTTTATCCCTAAAACTAGAGATTGGTATAATCAATATCGTGGTGCCTGGATAGGTTTCGTGTGTATTTTATGTTTAGAGCCATCAGTGGGAGGTACATTTTGGGTATTCTTTTTACGTGCAGTTGGTGTTATTATTGGTTCTGCATGGGCGTATGTTTCTTACGTATCGGCTGTCAATCAAACCAATCCTTACTTAGAAACTGTTATTACATGCTTCGGGTCTGCTCCTGGTTTTTATTTTCTTTTAGGAACACCATACGTCAAAGCTGCAATTATCCAAATCATTAGTATATATATTGTTATTTTAGCAGCAGTTTATCCAGGTTCAGCCCCAGGTGGTATTTTGGTCAACTTTGCCAAAAGATGTCTTGCGGTAGGCTATGGTGGTGTAATTGCTTTATTGGTTCAACTAGTTATTTTCCCAATTACTGCTAGAGAGCAGCTTAATGAAGAAATATCATTTGTGTGCGGTTGTATATCAAGAATGGAAACATTATATGCTTTTGGGTTAGAAGGAGAAAAGGTATCTCCAATTGATTTGAACGATCGTTATAAACAGTTTTCTAAGATTTCACGCACTGCGAAAGCAGCATTAGCAAGAGCAGAGGCATACAAAGGCCTAACAAGACAAGAACCTAGATTAAAAGGGAAGTATGTTGAATTAGAAATAATATTCACTCAAGTTATATTCTTACAGAAACAAATCATCGAACGTATGGATAATGTAGCTTTATTAAGGTTAGATTATGGTAGTGGAGTAATTGATGAATTGAATTATGCTGTATTTCCTTACCGTAGACAAGTTGTTGCGAATGTTTCCTGTTTGATGAGAGCTCTTCAAGAAGCCTTTATAAATAAAACACCTCTGCCTCAATTTCTTCCTAGCGCCAGAATTTCTCACAGAAGACTAGTTAACAAAGTTAGACAAGCACTGTGGAACAAATACCGTACTCAAATCAATAGCCTAAAACCTCACGTTGTTCCAAATAGGTTTGATCATGATACCGAAAGCGATACGGATTCAATTTCTGATTCTGATGACGAAGGTATTGTAATAAACTCTAGAAAACCCTTAGCAGCTGGATTGGAACTATTGTCGCCTCATGAACAATTATTAAAAGAGAAGTTCTTAAGTTGGAATGCATCTAGTGCAGCTATTGAAGAAATTATTGAATATATTGAAGAATTACAGGATTTAACAAAGATATTGGTTGGCGTTAATGAATTTAAATATGGATTTTTATCACGCCCATTATATACAGATTGGGCTGCTGCTGCGGTTACTGGTTTTGATACGTTTATTGCAGGCAATATTCCATCCGATAACCATACTCCTTCTCCTCCAACTTTCTCACCAAGTGAACCAATTCAGGAAGAAATTATTGAAGAAAATGAAACTCATGATTTATCAAGTAATTCCTTTACTTCTGGAAGTCTATCTAATACAGATTTTTCAGATCTTGAAAATCAACCGATAGCATATAACAAACCTACAGCAGATTATGGTGATGCTGGACCGTCTACCGTAGACCTCGCTAGGATTGCTTCTCATAAATTGACTCGAGGAAAGGATGGTCTTCCAAAACCATTTAGGCAAAGAGCATTCTCTATTGGATCATCTAGTGATTATTCTTCAAATCTTCAACCTCTCTCGCAGAGAAAAACTCTCGGTGAAGCAGATTCGAGTTTCTACGATACAGAACAAAGTTCTGATGACGACTTGCCTCTTGCACTAAAGAGAATATTGAGTCGTAAATCAGGTAAGAGTAACAAAGATAAATAAATTGAATTTATTAAAAGTAATTTTTATGATAAAATAATGATGAACAGTTATAGTTTTTACCCCTTTACATGAAATATTTAATGAATTAATATTATAAAGATAATTTTTTTTATATTTTTTGAGTAGACGGTATCATTCATGGATATATAATTATATATATATTGTAATACAAATGAAAAATGCAATACTTTAATTAAGTAATTAATCTATTTCGATCACTTCTGGGCTTTTAGGTGATTTAGTTTTCACATTTTCTAAATTACTTTTACCTTTCCTTTTATTACTCTTCCTCAACGATTGACCTTGACCAGAGAAATTTGTGCTTGAAGTTTCGTTGTCCTTATCATCTTCTTTTTTAGGTAATACAATTGGGAATCCAAAAAACAATTGACCGTCTGATAAGTCTAACTTTAATGGAATACCTTCCAATGAAATCTCTATATTTTTTAAATCAGTGGAAGATTTCTTTTTCGAAGCCATACCTGATAGTTTTTGACCTTGTCCACCAAAAGTAGTAGATAAATTCGATTTATTCACTATACCGTGATAATCTATTCTTTTTGACATTGAACCTTGAGAAATATTTGAAGGATCGATTTTTGCATTATCCTTTTTAACTTCATTCTTAGCAGCCTCACTTCTATAATCAGGTTCTACATAACCTACCGGAGGTGCAAAATCTGTAATTAAATCTGTCTCTATAACACATATACCCTTTGAAGGAGATTCAGGTTTAACCTCTAAAATTTTGATTCTGTATATTTTGTTATTATAGCTTATTTCAATAATATCGTTAATGGTCAACGTAGAGAAATTACGTAAAACATTCTCTAGTACAGCTTTTGGATCTGAGATATCTAAGAAATCTACAGATTGTGGCTCTATATTAACATAACTACCCAATGGTATATCAATAGTTGATATTTTCAACAAAGAACCAGGCTTTACATCTAAAGTTTCCATCATCCAATTAGGTAAATAAGTTCTACCCTCCTCTGCTATAAATTCTAAGACACCACCATGTGTAATTTTACCATTTTCATTTGCCATTAATTCAAATAACATTGGATATCTAATATTCAACATGGTCAATTTATTCAATGCACTTGGTGGTAAAAAAATCTTACCCCCATAATTGGCATCATCTTTTCTGATTCTATCGTTCATCATCGATATTGGATAACATCTGAAGAATGATTCGAATTTTTGAGGAATACTAGCAAACTGGTTCCCATCATAGGAACCAAACCCTGAAAACATTAGTGATATATTAAGAGCCAAAGAATATTTTGCACTTGTCTGTACTCGATTTACCTAAAAACCTTAGATGAATAGATTGAACCTTGTCATAGTTTAGTTCATATATTCTTATATAAGTTTATTGTACATTATTAATTATACCTTTAACTTTTGATACGATATCCTATAAAAGGTCAAATGTATAACAGGGAAAAAATATAAAAACATGAACCACGTGATATATTGATCATGTGACTACTGTATCACATGACCAACTCGATTCGTATTCTGTCTCAAAAAAATAGATAAAAAACGATAAAAAGAAATTATCAAATTTAATAATTTTAGTGACACAAAAATGGCAAAAACACAAAAATAACACAAAATGACACAAAAACTTAATCCAATTTTATTTTCATTTAGTATATAAACGACACATCTTGTTCTTATTCTTCCTCTTCACCAAACAACAAGAGACTTTCAATTCATAACCAAGTCAAATAAATAAAGCACAAAAATCTACAGTTCCATCTGGCAATATAGAAATGTCACAATCATTATAATACACTGATCTGAAAATCAATTAATCATATTTAATAAAATTTAGATTAAACATCCTGATATTTCTGGGTATTTTCCGCCTCGATTAATATGAACAACGTTAAAAACAGTTCCATCATGTTATATGGCTTTTTATTAACCAAAATTCTACTTGGGATATTATTTGTGGATTGCAGCTATAGAAATTAGAAAAGGAGAAGTAAATATTTACTCTTTATTTGATTATTACGAGATAATCTACATGGAAGATAGTATTAAATCACATGATATTTAGGGATTTATTAATTGTAAAAAATTTTGAGATTTTAATAAAGCTGTTTGGCTCTTCATCTGTTAATAAAATTGGATCAGAGTATAATAATATACAATACTAACACCTTGAGTTGATATTGGGTAACTAAAATGATTTCTTCTTTAATATATATCGGTTCTCATAACATCCAATTCATCTCACAAATAAGTATAGTCACGTGATTTAGTACATTCGGAAATGTTGTTTAACCCATCAAATGTATTAATCAATATATTTTGGATACGAACAAATAAATAATATAAAGGATGTCTCATAATAAAGAAACTTGTATTAGCTGTAGCCAAGATATAAATACCTCAAGGTGATCCAAGGGTGCGTGAATAGTCCAGAACAATGTCTGATAAGGATGAAGACGTTGTAATGTCTAGTGGAGATGACGAACATCTTTACGGTAATGTTGAAGACTTGAAATTGATGATTGGTGATGATGAAGATAATATGAATGAGGATGATAACTTATTGTTTAGTGATAGTAGTGATGAAGGAGATGTGGATGCTTTATTGCAAGAATTCTCTGATCTAGGTGAGGTTTCCGACGATGATGATGAAGAAGATTTCATGGATGCAATTAGAGAAGCAAACAATTTTAAGACCAAGAAAAAGAAGAAATCAAAGGGTAAGAAATCTGAAAAGACCAAAAAAGGACCAAAACCACGCAGAGAACGTGTTATTGACCCTGAAGTAGCTCAATTGATATCTGAAGCTAATGAAGCCTTTGTTAGAAACGATCTAGTAGTAGCAGAACGTCTATTTAATGAAATTATTAAAAAAGATCCAAGAAATTTTGCAGCTTACGAAACCCTGGGTGATATTTATCAAATTCAAGGACGTCTAAATGACTGTTGTAATTCTTGGTTTATCGCCGCTCATTTAAACTCTTCAGATTGGGAATTTTGGAGAGTTGTCGCAGCTTTATCTGCAGATTTGGGTCATGCAAGACAAGCTATTTACTGTTATTCTAGAGTAATAAATATACACCATGATGACACTGAAGCTGTATATCGTAGAGCTGTGCTTTATAAAGATATTGGTCAGATTGGTAGAGCTTTGGAAGGTTTTCAAAAACTTTACGTACATAACCCTTATGACCCAAATATTTTACGTGAATTGGCAGTATTATATGTTGAATATAATAGAATCAATGAAGCTATAGATTTATACACCAAAATCTTTCAACAAAATGTGAAAAGAAGAAAGGCTATCATTGCCGCCTCTGAAAGCGCTTTGGAATCTTCAGATGAAGAATCCTCCAATCAAGATTATGAGGAAGAAGAAGAAATCGGAAATGAGGAGGATGAAGAAAGAGGAGAGTATTTTGACGAAGAATTATTAGAAGACAAATTATTATATCCTGATATAAATTGGAAAAAAATTAAAAGAAAATACAAGTGTATTAATTTTGATTGGTCTGCATTAAATATTTTAACAGAACTTTTCTTAAAATCATCTTCTTCAGGACTGTCAGGAATAAAATTGATTAAAAAATGTGCAAGGTGGATCCAACGTCGTGAACTTCAGACATTTTGGGATGATGTAACCGACGATTCCGAATTTGACAGTAGAAGACTGAATAATGGTAGATTTGACGCATTATCTGACGCTGAAAAGTCAAAATCATATAGTTTACCAATTGATATTAGAATCAGACTTGGTCTCTTAAGATTGGGAAATGATCAATTATTAGAAGCAATGAATCATTTCCAATTTTTATATGATGAAGATTTTGTTGAAATTACAGATTTGTATTTTGAAGTTGCAGTGGCTCTAGCAAAAGCAGAAAAGTATAAGGAATCAATTGATTTCTTTAGACCATTGATGATGCTACCTGAATATCAAAATAATGAAATGTACCGACCATTATGTAAATGTTTTAAAGAAGTTGAAGAGTACGAATTAGCAAAAGAATATTATTTAAAATTAATTACGCAAGATCCGACTGACATCGATGATATTCTAAACTTAGCAGAGGTATATTATCAATTAGGTGAAAGAGAAGAGTTTCATAAGTGGTTCCTAGAGGCTGTGGAATTAAGGAAACGTCAAGATGAAGAAATTTTGAGTATTGCGAAACAAGTTTCCCAAAAAAAAGATGAAACCAATAAAACAAATGAAGATGTTTCTTCGAAACCTTTATTAGAAGACAGCATGTTTAGACAATCAAACTTTAAAAAGAAGAAAACACCACAAGATGCAGAAAGAGAAAGAGTTGAACGTGAGAGAAAAATTACCACCAAAGTAACTGATATGTACAATAAACAAATACAGATAAGGCAAAAAATTGAAACAGGTGATGAGAAGCAAGTCACATCATGGATTGACATTGTTTCTGACTTGATTGATATATTTTCTAGTGTCAAGAATTTTTTTATTAAAAGTCGTTCTAAAAAGTTTGTTGGTATTATTAGAAGAGCAAGAAAATTTAACAGAATTATTGATTATAAAATAGAAAGGTTATCCAAGCTTTCTGAAGGTGAAAATCTGTTAGATGGTTTCCCATTTATGGAAGAAAGAGTTATATTAACGTCTACTACTGAATTAAGAGGTCTGTCGTATGATCAATGGTTTGAATTATTTATGGATTTAGCCTTAACAATCTCCAAGTATCAAAGCATAGAAGATGGTCTAAGTGTGATCGATACCGCACAAGAAGTTAATGTTTTTTTTCAAGATCCTGATAGAGTAAAAATGATGAGATTTGTAAAATTAGCAATTGTCTTAAAAACTGAGGACGAGGAAGAATTGACAGAGAATTTAAGAGGGTTATTAAATCAATTCCAGTTCAATAGAAAAGTTTTACAAGTTTTCATGTACAGTTTAGCAAGAAATCAAACATCTTTTGAAATTTTAACTTCTACAGTGCAACAAAAATTCTTTTTAAGACAATTAAAAGCGTTTGATAGTTGTCGTTATAATACGCATGTTAACGGTCAAGCATCGATAACAAATAAAGTAGTTGAAAATCCTGAAAAGAAAAGTTCACCCTATCTATATTATATTTATGCGATACTATTATACTCTAGCAGAGGTTTTCTATCTGCTTTGCAATATTTGAACTGGTTAGAAAAAGATATTCCAAATGATCCAATGATGAATTTGTTATCAGGGCTCTCGCATCTCCATCGTTCTATGCAAAGATTAACTGCAAATAGACATTTCCAAATCCTTCACGGTCTGAGATATCTATATAAATACTATGATATCCGTATGAAAAATTATTCAGATTTAGAGAAACAAGAAGCTGACTATAACATAGGACGTGCATTCCATCTACTAGGATTGGTCTCCATCGCTGTTCAATATTATCATAAGGTTCTCGAGGCTTATGATGACGATAAGTTGAAAAAACACGCTGCTTATAATTGTATTATAATTTATCAAGAAAGTGGGAATAATAAACTAGCAGATCATCTAATGAAAAAATATTTGAACATTTAAATTTCGTAACTATAACTACATTCATACCTTCCACCTACCATCATGTAGGTAAACTTAATTAATAATAGTTGTTGTATTAATATATATTTTCTATCCATCATCATCATCATCTTTCTTATCGTCTAGTACAAATTAAAGGCTTTCAATCAAAACCAACCCTTTAAAAAATATCTTGAAATAGTTTATAAGAATAGTGACTTAACAAAATACAAAGAAGAAAGTATAATTTAAGAAAGCAGATATTAAAGGATTAGATAAATAGTTCAATATACTGATAACAAATGCCTCCACAAGTTTCATATAATGTATGTATTATTCTTCTTTAAACGTTTAATATGTTTCCCCTTTTTCATTAATATCAAATTTACTAACAAATTCAAAAATTGCTGGTATGTTTAAAGGTTAAATTGAAAACATGTCTTAAGATGTGCATACAAAGGTTCAGGTATGCAGAGGAGAAGCAACAGGCGTTAGCCAAACAAGGTCGAAGGGATGTTGCACAATTATTGGTTAATGGGAAAGAGCATAAGGCTCATTATAGAGTTGAATCTTTAATTAATGATGATATTCATATTGAACTATTAGAGATATTGGAATTATATTGTGAATTATTACATGCAAGAGTTATGATAGTTAATGGGATTGAAAATGAGGCACAGATGATTGAAAAACACATTGAAGATGGTATAGATGAGGCGATAAGATCTTTGGTTTATTCTACGTTACATGTACCAGAAGTTAAGGAATTAAGTCAACTAAGGGACCTAATTGCTATGAAATTTGGCCCTGATTTTATAAAAATAATTATAGATGACCATCTAGGAGTACCAGAAAAAGTTGTAAAAAAATGTTCACCAAAATTACCAACTGAAGATTTGGTTGAGTTATATCTAAGAGAAATTGCAAACACTTATGAAATCCCATACAAGACGTTAGAAGAATCGGTCATTGATGAAAAAGCAGCACTCGATGAAGGTGATGAAATCTCTAATGATAGTAATGACAAACCCATTGTTGCGGGAGAGAATGATGAAGAAACTTTAGTAAATGATGAATCACATCCAATTACAATTAGGAAACCCAGAACGAACAGTGAAACTGTAAAACAAGATTTTAAAATCCCTGATGAAATGAAGAAAGATGTGAAACTAATACATTCAACTGCACCAATTAAAAAAAATACTGAAGAGGATAAATTTGAAGAATTGAAGAAACGTTTTGCCGCACTAAAACGTTGAAAGCAACCAACGAAGTATAACCCATAATAGATATACGTTTTTCGGCACTCTTCAAGGACCCAAATAAGTTTATCAGAAATTCAATATATAAGTATATGTACAAGAAAATTATCTTAAATCTTCAATATGCAAGACGTCTGCCTAGTAAAGAGGGAAAAGAAAAATAAAAGTAATTTAATAATAAATGTAGAATATATGAAAGTTATTATCCACCGAAATAAATTTATAAAAGAAAAAGTCTAATTCTTGAAAGATTTCAACTTTTTAGCCCATGCATATTTTATTGATTTAGTAACACCTGCAGTTAAGACACCCTTTGCGGTTTGCAATACGCTGGAGGAACTAATCCTCCTATGTAATATATTATGTGCTGTATCAACAGCATAACCCTTTGGTAAATATGTTGAATTGTTAACAACAACATCTTTATAAATAGGTTCATAATATAATTTGAAATTTGATAAGTTTTTTTGAACAATATTATTAACTTTATTAGGATTTTCACCACCTAAAACATATCTAATATCACCCAAATAACTCAAGCCTGCAATTTCTTTGTAAAAAGACATTTCATCAAATTTTCCAGCATTCTTCTTCAATACAGCATGTTTGGCGATTGTAGCAGCAGCTTTTAGATTTAGTTGATTCCAATATTGGACCCTTAAATCATTTTTTAATATTTTAACCGGTTTCTGCATACGACCAGCAACGTAAAAGGAATCCCAGGTAGCCAAATCCTTCAATAAATTTTCCATTGAAATTACACCATATTTGACCTCATGGCCATTAATATCAGCATATGGATTAAAATATAAACCTGCACCAACTTCTTGGAATTTGGAAATAAATTTGGTTCCAAAATAACGTAAAGTGGAATAATGGTGAGGATTTTGTCTTAAATTTAAAGAATGGAAATGAGAAGGATGTGAAACACCAAAGATCATATCAATCTGTGGTTTATCATTTTCTTTACTATAACCTGACTGTTGGAAAACTCCTGAACCATAGCCAAAGGCATACTTGACAGGTGCTTTAAACGAGTTCACAATGCCATCAAGTTCAGCTTGGAGTTCCTTTTCGACAGTTATAAATTGATTAGAACCGTAATTAGGTGGTAATCTACTGAACTTGTACATATAGTTGGTGAAATTTGAGGTCAATTCATCAGTTTTTTTTATACCCTTTTCTAATAACTCCAAGTCATCGTTAGCAGTATTCGAAGCTTTGTCTTGGAAGTCACTTCAAAATTGTCAGAGATAATAGCATTATCACCGTGTAAAACTGAATCTTTCCTCAATTTTTCATTTTCGTTATTTTTAATAGAAGTACTTTGAAATCTTACTAATACTGGAAGTCTTTTCGATAACAGACCTGTAGTCTGGACCTTATTAAACTGCAACATTACTGGCAGGAAATTTTAAATAAAATGAGCCTGAATTATGAACCTAATATTGAAGACTTCTTCTTTGATAATAAGGAGTAATCCTGTAAAAGTACACGTTTCAATCGTGTTAATCTGAAGTTAAAAATAAAATGTACAATCTTATTTAAATGAGTTCAGAAATAACCTTAATTTAGTTATATAATGATAATACCAACGTAGATCTCAGTGTGGATATAGCAAATAGCAACTATTGACCAGCCTAAACCTTATTGATACCCTTTTCCTTCACTTCTTCTTATAGCTATATGGTGAGTAACTATGCTCTTGGTAAATTCCTCTTTTATATATCCCGATTAAAGGAGAAGCACGTGATTTTGGTGATGAATGATATTATCACGTGATATACAAGGTATGATGATCTTTGAAGAGATTCTGATCTACTGAACTACCAAAGTAAGCCATTGAAGTTATATATCCATCTGTCACACGCACACACACTCTCTCTCTCTCTAAAAGAACTCATTTCCTGATTTGTTTGCAATGGGGATCAACCTTGAATTAAAATGTGGTATGTTTTAAAAAAATATTTTTAATTATATAATATAATTTATGTATTAAATTGGGGGGATTAATGATTGTTAATTTCCTCATTCAATGATGAATTAGGTAGGATCAATTCTAATGTTAACAGAGAAAGTAAATGTAATAAACCGTCTGTAATATGCAAAATAAAAAATAATATAAGAAAACAGATAAAATGAAGGGCAATTGTTTGAAAATAAATTTCTAACTGTAAATACCTTGTGTTATCAGTTGGAATTGATCATACAGTCTTGTGTAAATACTTCCCAGAGATTTTGCAACTAAAAAGTTTTCTACAAAGTCGTCACATTCAGCATCTGAAAGTTCTAGATGGAATCTTTGTCTTAATTGTACACTTGTCTGGTCACCTGCATTGAAACATGGTTGCATGTTATCCTTTTGCATGATTTCACACATCGATACTATTTGATCCGCATATTTTCTCAATGCCTTGAATGAATCCTTTGTTAATCTAACAAACTTCTTGTATGGCTCACCTTCAACACCTCCTAATAAGTCAGCGTATTCATAGGTAAGTTTGAATGGTGCAGATTCAAAACCAACAGAACCTGGTGAATTTGAAAGCATGAAACCAAAATCGATATGACAGACGTGGCCCTCGTTATCAATCATAATATTACCATTATGTCTATCCTTGATTTGTAATAGATAACATATGACTGAATAAGCAGCTAATGAACATGCAAAATTATCTTGCGCTCTTCTAAACTTAAATCCATTTACATCACCAAATGCACGAGAATAGTGGTCCTTAAGGGTAGCTATTCCACCATTTTCATCCAATTCACCATTATCTATCATTTTTTTAGTTAATGACTTCTTAATACTATGTACAGAAACAGCATTGGTAATTGTTTCCACAAGACCAGTATTGGCACTTGTTATTAAAATTTTCATTCTTTTAACCCAAACTCCAACTTTTTCTTTAGTCCAAATATTTGCCATGGCTTGAATGATTTGAGTCGCAAAGGCTTCTTGTCTTAAATCGTCACCAGTTTTAGCAATAACGGAACATAGATCCCAGTTTTCTAAGTGACCAAACTGAGAAGTTTTACGAATTCTTTCCTTTTTAGTAGCCCAATCTTCACCTAAATATGAGGTATCAATACCACCCGTCATCAAATCGTTTTCTAATTTACGTTCACCTGCCATACCATGAATTGCTTCTAAATCTTTGTATCCAAATTTATCTTGACCTTCCTTCATCGATGCAATAATTTTGGCTCTAATTTGATTTGCTGCATCAGATAATTCATGTGGAGATTTATCTAGTTGGGCTAACATCAATGCTGAAATACGCATTTGATCAGCCAGTTCATCGGTTTCATACTTATTATGACCACGTTTGTTATCTTTACCTTGTACTACAACCTCATCTAAGTTCAATGCGAAATTTAATTCTGGGTTTCTATTTTCTAAATTATCCGGAAGTTTAGGAACTTTAGAAGTTGATTGTAAAACAAGAGATTCTCTGTAAGCCTCTGCATCAGTTTGATTCTTAACACGAATCATAGAGATATCACTTAGATCAATTTCTTTTTGACCAACATTTCCGTAATCCGATTGAGCACCAGCTGTAGAATATTCAGAGAATTCAGACACAATCCTATTCTCAGCAAGATTAGTTTGTGAATCGTTAATCGGTTTCAAAATGATTGTATCTTCATTTAAATCACCTTTACCTATGATATTCAAATCAAAACTAAAACTAGAAACATTACCTTTCTTTTTTAATATTTCCTGATTTTCCTCGCTAGTTGGATCAAAATCAAATTCATTTCTTAAGTATTCAATCAACAGTAAGTATGGAACTTTTTCTGCAGAATTTAAAACTTGTGCTTCACTTGCAGTAATTGTACATAATTTATGCAGCTTACCTTTCTTATTAGGCGGTAGTAAAGTGGGAATGTCAACTTCTGCTGGCAAATCTCTATTTAACAAAGATAACTCTGCTCTCAAAGCACTTAGTCTAGCGTCAGTAGGAACTTGAGATAATCTTTGAGATATTGTTTCCAAGGCTATAGCAAATTGAGTTTCATATCTAAAATAATTTGCCTTCAGAAGTTTAATTTTCTTTTTAGTAGAAAGTTTTGAAATATCTATCTCCTGAGGTACTTCGGATACTTTCGAAACTGAACGTAGGTTTGAAGTTGAGGATGTTCTTAATAGTAAACCGTTTGGATTTTTACCGTTCTTTCGTAATGCATTTAGTCTATTATTTCCATTGAGCGATGAAGGTCTTTCAAATTCATGTAAGTTTGGCATTGAGCTTACATAATTATCATAATTTGCGATTGTATCTTCGATATCACTATTATCATCATAGTTTTCCAAATCACATGATTTTTGGGTACTGATTTTTGAAATTTTATCTTCTGATGGATTACTTGAAGACAAATTGCCAAATTCCTTTTGCAGGAAGGATTCATCAATAAATTTGGATCTTCTTTTTGGTAATTTAATTGAGTTAGATATTTTTTCTCTGAAAACTTGTTCACCAATATTATCTACAATATCGAAATTTAGGTTAGTTTCTACTTCTTTAGGTTTTTTAAATAATTGATCTTCGAAAGTAGGTGGTGGTACAATATCTACTCTTGGGGAAGATGGACCTGATAAAGATTCAATTCTTTTACTTGAAACTTTTCTGGCCGATTTTGATTTTTTATTCAAAATTGAAGATTTTAAATTAATATTTTTGGTAAAGTCCTTCATTGCACTCTTAGCTAATTTGAAGACGTAAGCTTTTTGTCTTCTACCTTGAGATTGAATGATAGGTTGTGTCAATTCAGCCAAAGCTGGAGATGCCATTGATGCAAATATCATTGAACTATGCATTAAAGCTGGTGCTAAATTTTCGTTCATTTTAACTCTCTTATTTGTTTCTTCGTCATCGTCATCTTTGTCTGTAGCACTCGAATTGAACAAAGCATGTTGTTGTTCATTTAATACTCTTCTTGCTACTTGGAATCCGTATGATTCTGGGTCAGAGGATAAATCTGTCAATAATGCTTGCAATTGCCAAAAAGTTAACAATGCAAAATGAGGATTCTCATTTCTTAGTTTAATCAATAAATCTTCTAAAGCCATAGAATCTGTTTCTATGGTCAGCAGAATCTGGACCAATTGAGGTATATAAAACTGTAATTCGCTATGAGGAAATGTCAATAGTTTTTGGCATAAGAAATGATGAATACCGATATTATCTGAATGACTAGAGATCAATCTAATACAATCATAAACGCTGAATTCACTAGTATTTGAAAATTCCAAGATATGTTGATTTTCTTGAATCACTAATCCGTCATTACTGACCATTGGAGTGGCATTGGTAGTACTAGTCATCGTGTCTAAATTAAGCTGTTAGTTCCTTTCCAAATCTGAATCCAGGTTATAACTATGGGGATCGGATAACAATTTGTAAAAGTAAATTTTTAAAAAATAACGATAGAGGCCAATAGTAAGTATATTCAGAACTCCTCGGAACCTCCAGTAATGCAATAAAAGATTAGAATTAGAATTAGAATTAGAATTAAAAATGTACAATGAAATGAAAATGAATTAAAAGTCGACAAAAAAGAAAGTATCTCAGAAAATCTTGGCAAAAAGGTTGTCTCTTCCTTCTTCTATTCTCGAAATTGAAATTAAATTAAATGCACACAAAATTCAATCGAAAATCAAACCTGCTTATTCTTATCGAATTCTTTCCTACTGATCTGAATCAATCACAATTTCTTTTCTTTAACGGTTATTATTCCCTCTCTCGGATATTAGTCCAAAGAATTATTTAACCAAATTAATACCAGATATCTCAAAAAATATTCCCCCTCCAAATACAAAATCTGGTAATCAACAACTATTCAACCTTAATGGAACTTGAAGAACCCTTGAACTATATCTTTATCCAATTCTTTAACCCTCTTGATCCTTAAAAGTGACGTTGTGGTTTTAATTGATTAATTATTCGATCCATTTTTTCAATCAACGTAAACCAAATTTAGTTCAGTTCGATTCGGAAATTTTAATAATGTTCGTTAGACATGATAGACAATGCGGATATATCGTAATGGATATAAGAGATACCCACACCTAACAAGATGACATCATATATGAATATATAAAGAAAGTGGAATTGTATTCAAGATATAGACCTTTGAAGTGGGTAGATTTAGGATTGGAATGTTCAATTGTTGGTGCATTGGGATTTCCCGTTTGTTCTGGTTGAAACTATCAAGAATTGGCGAAGAGACGGCGACATATTAAGTAAAAATAAAATAAAATATGAATTAATATATATTTATAGATATTATATATATAGACATATATATATATATAACAATGCAGAAATACAGGGTGAAAGATACTTGAAGTGTTCAATTCCTGTTGGAACTGATCACGGCTTTCTTTTTTTATTTGAGTCGAAGGACAGCCATTGTCTTTAAATTAATTTTTTATTTATTGAAACACTTGGTCAGTCTTTAATTGAGTCTGATGGAACTAGAATTAACTTATGCAGACTGATTCAGGGATAGGGGAAAAAAATAATACTAGAACGATTATAACTGGATGATATAAAAAAATCTTTGGTTATCGAATACTTTTCTTCAAACTGAAATATGAATATTTCATGGATGTGATGTTTTGTATAGTGAACGACGTAGATGTAGTATAATATGCGAATGCTGATGTGGAGGAATATGGGTATGAGGTAGACGTACTCTAAGCAACCCAAGCCCAGAATTTCTCCCACAAGTTCTTTGGTTCGTCTTCTTCCCATATGATAGCTTCAATTTCTCTTCTATCACTGTCGATATCGATATCCTCTACTTTCCATATAAATCTACATCTGTAGTATAACTGGCACCCAGAGAATAAAACTGCAAGCAGTATTAGCGAAATGTAAGAGGTGAAAAATGTAGAAACATCGAATTTTGGTGTGAATGCTTGGAAACCTTGGATGAAAATAATAACAGTAACAAAAAATGATGCGTAGTATGCACCCCATGGCATCAACTTGGCCTTGAATGGCAGGTCATCACGGGATATACCACGGTATTTCAAAGCTTGCATGAATCTGATGTGAGATAAGGAAATGAACAACCATGCACATAACCCAGCTAATGTGGAAATGTTGATCAGCCAGTTGAAAGCAGTGTTGGCATTGTTGTTGACAACCAAGAAGGCCAATAAACCTAAAGCCGCTGTACAGATAACACCCATATATGGAACACCATATTTAGTGACGTATGAAAAAATCTTTGGAGCGTTACCAGTCAATGCTAATGCATATAGGACACGAGAACCAACGTAAACATTTGAGTTTGCAGCTGAAATAATGGTCAACAAGACAACAGCGTTGAAGATATCTGGTAAAGCCCTTGTACCAGCATTTTGAATAGAGATAACAAAAGGAGAAGATGCAATAACTGCAGAATCATTAGCTAAACGATCATCATTGAATGGAACTAACAAACCAATGAAAAATAAAGACATAATGTAGAAAAGAGCAATTCTAAAGACAACCTTATTAATAGCTCTTGGTACAGATTTTCTTGGGTTTGCAGCTTCACCAGCAGTGATACCGACTAATTCAGTACCTTGATATGTGAAAGCAGCATTGATCAAAGATGAGACCCAACCTAAGAATCTTGCTTCACCAGTTTTATCAGAAATGATACCTGGACCCCAAGGACCTGGGTTTCTCCAGTAACGAAAACCAATTGGACCTTGATGGGAACCACCACAGACAATAATCAAAGCATAGATTAGGTAACCCATAATAGCTAAAACTTTAATAGATGCAATCCAAAATTCAAATTCACCATAAACTTTAACTGGAAAGAAATTCATTAAAGTGACAATTACCCAAAAGATCCCAATCCATGCAGCCAACGGAACAGCTTTAGTCCAGTATTGAATAACTTGACCAATAACAGATATTTCGACGGCATAAGTAATAGCCCAATTAAACCAGTACATATAACCGTTTGCTACACCAAATGCTGGAGATAAAAACCTTTTTGAGAAGACAGTAATCGAAGAAGTGACAGGGATAAATGTAGCCATTTCACCCAATGATTGAGTAACAAAGTAAACGACAGAACCCATGAAAATGTACGCAATTAAAGAACCTACAGGACCAGCATTTGATAAAGGAGTAGCAATACCGACGAATAAACCTGTACCAATAGTTCCCCCTAGAGCAATCATACCAATATGTCTTTGTTTCAAAGCTCTTTTAACTCTCGTATCCTGATATTGAGCTTCCTCAGTATCAGATTCTTCATCATCATGTAAACTTGTAGTGCCATGTTGGTGTAGATTTGAACCACTATGTAACGAACCTATTTCACTTAATTTCGATTTACGAAGTGTTATAGGTGGTTTATCACTTGAATCCTTGAAAGAATTAGTATTTATCAATTCTATAACTTCGTTGTTTTCTTTCATGGTGCTATTATTTCCAATAGAATCATCATTTGATGAGACACCCGTATCTTTATCTCGATGGAACATTGCTTTCCTGTTTATAAAACTTGATAACTTTGACATTTCTTTAAAACCAATCAAATTCTTACTTTGAAAGACCCTACCTATCTCGATAGATTATGATTCAAAATATCTCTCCTATATATATATATATCTATATTGAACTAGGTATAATGACAATTAAATTAAAATCAGTCAACGAAATATACAAATAATCTATCAGTATAAAGACTTTAAATCAAAATCAATGCTGGTATGAGTAATAAAATAAAATGGAAATTGACAGGGATATTATAGAGAGTAAGCTCAAGTGAAAATTTATTCCTAGACCAGAGACAAGACAAGACAGGACGAGAGACAGACACTAGAAGAGTACATACAGTAAGAAGACAAAAAAACTTAAACCATATACGGGATAAAACCTTGCAATAATTACAAGTAATGCAATGCAACTTTCAAGGACCATGAAAACTAAACTAACTGGATTAGAGAAATTTTATTTCATATCAAATTTCAACTTGCAGATAATGGGATCCCAGTTGGAACTGAAAGAGAGAATGAGAGATGAAAAGAAAAATTTTTTTATCCTATATTGCTAATTACTAGCTATCCCAGCATTACTTCTGGTATAAGTGAAATTCCTGTGGACTAAGCATTGAAAAGTGACAATGGAAGTTTAACGATCATGGAATAATAAAGCAGGAAGAACCAATTTCGAACTCAAATCAAATCCGAATGGAATTGGGCCAACAAAATGGAAATTGCGATGCAATGCGGTGCGATGCGATGGAATATTATTTTTTTTTCACCTTACCATATTTCAGATGGGAAGAATAGAATAGATTTCAATTGATATATAAAGAGAGGTAGTGTCAATATGCAGATAACTCAAGAATCAAGTACAGGGAGAGTGCTAGCCAGGCTAAGTAAGTATTTAAATTTTGTCATGAACTAACATTGTTAACCGTTCGTTCCTTCACGACATGTCGATGGACGACGTAGTTCCCTTTGGGAACTACTGCTTTAATATATATATATATATAGCTATATGTAGACGGACAGGATGCTAATGTCTAGTCAGAAACATGCGCAGAAGAATCGCTCGCTTCGGGTGTACACTCGCGACATCATTAAAATGACCTTCTGTAGCTCAGCTGGTTGGGAACTAGTTTCCGAAGCAATTGAATATACGGCAGTGCGTCTCTGGATCAGTTTTTGTTTTGTTTTTTTCTGTTTTGTCTGCGCTATCGTTCTGTGTCAAAAACAAAAAGCTGTTTAGTATCGCGCTTGTACAACTAGCAGCAAGGCCCATATATAACGGAGAACTGTATCCGTTACAGATGCCTTTCCGAGGTTCGATTCTGGCAGGACGTAATCTTCAATGCCATTTCTTCTTTTCTTGCTTTTTCCAAGTACTGAACGTACATATTGTTGTCTTCCGTATGTATGCCTACCAAGAGGTAAGACAGCAAAATAGCAAAAAAAGGAAAACAGAAAATGTCTTGCAAACCTTTCACCACTACTTTGGATATCCCAAGTACAGTCAAGATTCAGTTCTAACACTTCATTCACAAGAGAATAAAAAAACTTTTCCTTCCCCTCTCTCTCATCACTTCTTGTTCACCTCATGATACATACATATTGGATTTGGTCATTAACACTACAATACACTACGCTACAATACAATACACTACACTACCACTTGCTAGTTATTCGAACGTCAAAATGGCTTTGAAAATTTTTTGAAAGTATGAGTAAGACAGGATATATAGAGATAAACCTCTACAGAGTAAAGGTTACTCATCCATTTAAATTGCTTTATTTGATTAGAATTTCGAAATTACTTGTGTGTTGGAGATGAGATGACAATTTTTATATGATTCCGAAACCTTGGTTTTGCTTTACTTTACTCTCTCACTATCTCTCTCTTTCTCTACTTGATGTGATTTCGAAATAGCTTTTGGTTGACAATGATACCAAGTAATATGCAGCTTCTTGTATATGTAATTTAGGTTCATGATAACGTAGATTAAGTTGTTTGATTTAGTAATATGCTCTTAACTATGTATTTTTATTCATATATATATATATAGGTTATTGGTCCCATCTGGAACTAATATATCGTATTATACTGGCACGGTATACTGTTACACTTTATATAGATATATTCATATCCATTTGATTTAGAGATAGAAGCAGTGGAGGTTTACATATCATGGGCCAGCAGAATGATGAGTTGACTCAATACGAGTTGCAAAGTTTTAACTCAAGTAGCAGCAATGGTGTAAATAAAACTTATAATTATATCACTGCAGATGCAGAATTGAAAAAACTTAAAAAGAAAGAATACGAAACTGGTTCATCGAGTATTGTAGTCGATGGTTCTTCAAGACATTTGCATGGCAGCCATGGATCTCATTCTGTGAGTGGTGATGAAGATGAACCTTACGTGGATCAAGGTGTTGTTCAGGATGCTGAGGTCAAACGTGAACTAAAACAAAGACATATCGGTATGATTGCTCTGGGAGGTACCATTGGTACTGGTTTATTCATTGGTATTTCAACTCCTTTGAAAAACGCTGGTCCTGTAGGTTCCTTGATTGCTTACCTTTTCATGGCTACCATTGTGTTCTCAGTTACCCAATCATTGGGTGAAATGGCTACATTCATCCCTGTCACTTCTTCTTTCACTGTATTCTCTTCAAGATTCATATCACCTTCTATTGGTGCCGCAAACGGTTATATGTATTGGTTCTCCTGGGCTATTACATTTGCCTTGGAATTATCTGTTGTGGGTCAAATTATTCAGTTTTGGACTGATGCTGTCCCTTTATCTGCATGGATCGTTATTTGGTGGTTTATTTTAACTATTATGAATATGTTCCCTGTGAAATTCTATGGTGAGTTCGAATTCTGGGTCGCCTCGATCAAAGTCATCGCTATTATGGGTTTCTTAATCTACTGTCTATGTATGGTCTGTGGTGCAGGTGTCACTGGACCTGTAGGGTTCCGTTACTGGAGAAACCCAGGTCCTTGGGGTCCAGGTATCATTTCAAGTCAAGTAGCTGAAGGTAGATTCTTAGGTTGGGTCTCATCTTTGATCAATGCTGCTTTCACATATCAAGGTACTGAATTAGTCGGTATCACTGCTGGTGAAGCTGCAAACCCAAGAAAAACTGTTCCAAGAGCTATCAAGAAAGTTAGTTTCCGTATTTTGATCTTCTATATCCTTTCTCTATTCTTTATTGGTTTATTGGTACCATTTGATGATCCAAAATTATCCAGTGATGACTCTTATGTCTCTTCTTCCCCATTCATTATCGCTATCCAAAACTCAGGTACCAAAGTTTTGCCACATATTTTCAATGCTGTCATTTTATCCACCATCATCTCAGCTGGTAATTCTAATATCTATGTTGGTTCAAGAGTCATGTTTGGCTTAGCAAAGACTAAGCTAGCTCCAAGATGGTTCGGTATTACTACAAAACATGGTGTCCCATACATTGCGGTTTTGTTCACATCAGCTTTCGGTGCTTTGGCATTCTTAGAAGTCTCATCTGGTGGTGCAAAAGCATTCAATTGGTTATTGAACATTGTTGGTGTTGCAGGTTTCTTTGCCTGGCTATTGATTTCCATAGCGCACGTTAGATTTATACAAACATTAGAGCACCGTGGTATTTCCCGTGATGACCTGCCATTTAAAGCTGCATTGATGCCTTGGCTAGCATATTATGCCATCTTCTTTATGATCATTATTATTATTATCCAAGGTTTTACCGCATTTGCCCCAACTTTCAATGGATCCGATTTCGTCGCTGCATATATTTCGGTATTCTTATTCTTCTTCCTATGGGTTTCATTCCAATTGTATTTCAGATGTAAACTTTACTGGAGTCTAGACGAAGTCGATATCGACACCGATAGAAGAGATATTGATGCCATCATCTGGGAAGATTCGGCACCAAAGACATTCTGGGATCGTTTCTGGGATGTTGTTGCATAAGCCTTTACCGAAACCAAACATAAACTTGTCGTTGCAACCATGGACATTGTTGGTTGTGCAATTAGAAAAGAACTGTATTTATATATACTTTTTGCCCTTCCACATTCTGACAAATCAAAAAATCTAACAATTAAAAGTTTCCAATCCCTTTTTTTCATGCTCTCATGCCAATCTCAAAACATCAATAGCATCATATTAAGCCATATCAGCATTCAAATGGCATACCAATGTGTTTTTTTATAATCCCCATATGTATAATATTATTAATATATCATTAATGAAATCCTCGATTCTTGTACTTTTACCAATTTTATTGTTTGTTTATATATGTTTTTTTGCTTGTTTCTTCCTGTAACATAAAACTACAACCCATATAATATTGGTACCAAAAGATAGCAAATTCTTCACCAATTCAACAACCAACCAACATAATTGGCATTGATACATTTTCAATCAACTATTCAACCATTTAAGTTTCTTATTCCCTCATCTCATCTCATCTCATCTCATCTGTTATAAATCATAATTATTTCATCACTGTTTCGTACCTAACGATTGCGCTTAAAGGTTTGGTTTTTGCTGATATCAAAAAATTGGTTTAAACCCAAATCGAAAATATAAAAAAGAAGAGCACTAAAATAAGAGAACTATCCTTTAATGATTAGATAAAAGAGGTTAAGATTTGAGTTAAAAAGGGGTTGGCTAAAGGGTATTTGAAGAGTTAATTCAGGTATTTCTTTTAGAACTCGGATTAAGAGACAGGTTCTATTCTACAGATTATTCGGTAGAGATAAGAAAACAAGAAAAATATATAAAAAGTCCAATTAAAAATATCCTGTGTTTTTTGAAGGTTATTTGTTGTAGACACTTTTCATTGGTTTATTGAAGGATTATTGTCGATTATAACAGAGAGAAACAAAGATTATTACCTTCAGCCCTTGGATATACCTGTGTTTTTTTTTCCTAAAACTGTAGGGTTGCTTTGCATTTGATTTTCTCTCTCTTTTTTTTAAGAAGTTGGACATTCCTATTTGTGTAATTGGTTTTCTTTTATTTGTGGAATTACTTTTTTAGAGGTTTGCAATTGATATTGGTGATCAATTTATTAGAATACTCATACGCATTACACTGGATGTTACGTTCTTCTAATTCGAAAGATTCAGGTTCGGGGAAACCTTCTGGGTCGGGTTCTAGCTTATTGCAGAATTTAAAGAAAATAACAAATTCTTCCAGTAATAGTTCTACCAGTATTAATAAAGCTGATATATCATCTCCAAAAAAACCAATTGTACCGAAACAATTCACAAGTACAGAGTTGAGACCTTTGAACAAGAAGTCAACTCTAAATACACAAAATTTATCACAGTATGTAAGTGGAACAAAAATAGATCAGGATAATCCAAATCCATTGCCTACAAATAATACATCGCATACAAGGGCTCATTCAAGTCAATCTGCCACTAAATATTCTTACTCGAGACGTTCCTCAACTGCTACAGGACCAATAAAATTGTCTAGACAACAAACAACACAAAGTTTGGGTAGTTCAAGTGTTTTGTCTCAAGGTTCATATACAAATTTGTTGAAATATATCGACTCAGATGGTAAAATTAATCTAGAAATGCCAAGGGACCCGCATGAAGTGGAAGCTCTTTTTGAAGATCTGATGTATAAACGTAATATTTTCCAAGCATTGCCTCAGGATAAACAAAAGGAATTGATGAGTTATGATGTTACCAAGAAATGGACTTTGGTAAAGCAAGATCTGCAAAATGAAATAAAAAAACTAATGTCAAAATCATCAAGTTATCATCCAACAGAAGGTTCCTATTCTTCAGCATCTAACTCAAATGGAAATTTAAATTCATATTCCTCATCTTTAAGATCTTCAGCTACTTCGCAAGACAGTAACTCTCCACAAACGGCAATTTTCACATCAAATTCAGGAACAATGCAAAATAATACAATTAACTTGAATAACGGAAATATTCCTGTTGGTGGCAAGTCAAGACCAGTGGGTTCTTCTTCTACCGCCAGTGGCACAAATAGCATGATATACCAATCTTCAGAAAATAACAAATCTGTATCTTCAATAGCTACAGATAGAATTAATAGACCTCCAATCCATTATGTTAAAAAAATTATAGCGGATAGATTGACTTCAGAAGAAATGAATGATTTATGGGTAACTCTAAGGACAGAACAATTGGACTGGGTTGATGCATTTTTAGAGCATCAAGGGCATATAGCAATGGCAAACGTCTTAATGAATACTATCTATAAATGTGCTCCGGGTTCAGAATTGACACCTGAGTTACAGGAAAAGGAGCACTCGTTCTTTAAATGCTTCCGTGTGTTATCTATGTTATCTCAAGGTTTATACGAATTTGCTAAGCATAAACTAATGTCAGATACAATTGCCAACGGTCTATTCTCATCTAGATTAGCAACAAGAAAGATGGCAACTGAAGTACTGGTTTGCATGATAGAGAAAAGAAATAACATGAGATTTGAAGTTGTCCTAGCGTCACTTGATAGATACTTTAGACAAGAGGAAAACTTAAATATGGTCCACTTATCAAAAACATTACCTGGAGAGTATCCTCAATCAACACCAAACACGAAATATAAAATTATTCAAGCATGGTTAATTGCATTAGATGAAACCTTAAATGGTAGAGGTAAAATGGGTTCTTTAGTTGGTGCCTCAGATGACTACAGGTCTGCTGGGGAAAATGCTATCCTTGAATACTGTTTATGGACAATGGTTTTTATAAACCATTTGTGCAGTAATTCATCTCTATTGAACCAAAGGATATTGTTAAGGACAAAATTGGAAAATTTAGGTGCATTGAGAATAATGACAAAATTAAAAAGGCTTGATTATGAAAAGTTAACAGAGCAAATTGAACTATATGATAATAATAAATTAGACGATTTTAATACTGTTCTTGAGACAGAAAGTAAAAATTCAAAAGTTAACATGCAAAATCCTAATTCTTTGATAGAAAACTTATGGGAATCATGCAAAGGATCAGATAATGAAAAGTTACTTTTATCTTTAATTCAACATCTATATTTATCAAGTTCTAAATTAATGGGAGAGAAGGAGGATCCTACAAAACTTTCAAAACAGTTAAAATTAATAGATTCCCTATTGACCAATGTTAATGGAAGTATGTTTGATGAAGAATCTCATATGAATCTAGCTATTCAACGTTTGTATGATTCTATGCAAACAGATGAAGTTGCACGTAGGGCAATTTTGGAGAGTAGAACTTTGACTAAGAAATTAGAAGAAGCTCATGCAGAAAGAGATTATTTATCGAATAAATTAAGCAATGCTGAAAATGGTTTGGTTGGTCAACTAGAATCAGACTTGAAACAAAGGGATAATATCCTAGAAAAGAACCAAAGAGTTATGAAGCAATTAGAATCAGAACTTGAAGATTTGAAGAAAAAGCACTTGTTAGAAAAACATGAGCATGAGGTAGAATTGAGAAAAATGT
The DNA here is from genome assembly GCF_000150035.1 of Vanderwaltozyma polyspora DSM 70294. Classification (NCBI taxonomy): domain Eukaryota; kingdom Fungi; phylum Ascomycota; class Saccharomycetes; order Saccharomycetales; family Saccharomycetaceae; genus Vanderwaltozyma; species Vanderwaltozyma polyspora. Next base: position 140,194 of record NW_001834690.1, read on the forward strand.
TAACTATTTTGAATTCTAGAAATGGTACTCAAAACCCTGATGTTGATGATGTCACAATAACTCTTGATCCAAACAAGAAGTTAGATATACAAAAAGCATTAGAATTGGAGTTGAATAAAACCAAGAAAGACTTAAGCAATGATTCGAAGAGATTTGGGATTACAGTACAGCCGAATAAGAGATTAAAAATGTTACGAATGCAAATGGAAGATATTGAAAATGAAGCAAGACAATTAGAAATGACAAACTTTGCCGATCACAAGAGAACTAACTTGAAGAAACCGGTTATTGTGAAGAAAGAGAAAAAATTACGTAAAAAGAAGAAAATAAACACAGAAGAATTTGATAAAGAAAATGAAATGAAAACAAAAAAACTAATGCAATTAAGAAAAGCATTGGCAGCAATACAATCTGAAACTAATGATATTTCTAAATTCAATGTAGAAGGCAGAGTGAATGAAATGTTCCAAGATAAGAAGTTAAAAGCTTTACAGAGGTTGAAACAATTAGAAGCTAAATATAAAGATTTTGAAATTCCGTTTGATGAGTTGCAAGACCTGGATGATAGAGAGCTAGATGATGAGCAGCAACATTCTACATTGGACCCGACTTATTTACAAAAGAAAATAAACGAATTGGATGAAATCAGCGATGAATTGTATTTAATGAACTATGATTCAGATGCTAATAATGGCAACACATCCGATTCTTCTTCGAGTTCAGAAGCGGATGGTGATGGAACTGATTCGATGAGATCTGTTAGCAATGCACCTTCAAAAGGTATATCAGAAGCAGGATCATTTTTGGAAAGTTTATCACAAAAGTATGGGACTGGCCAAAATGCGATCTCCTCTCCTACAAGTATCACGAGTCCAAATGAGAGAATCGCAAGTCAAGGTGAAAAGTCTTTCATGAATAGGTTGAAAAGGCAAACAATGGCTGCGCCATTCTTAGAAGAGCTAACCCAAAAAGTAAATGATACATCATCCATCGACGATAACATTTCGGACTTAGATGACGTTGAAGTCGATGAAAATGACAACGACGATGATGTTGAGGATACGGATATCGCAGATATACTATTAAAAGATAGAAGTAAAGATGGTCTCAAGAGTAGTGATGAACAAGATGATTCAGAAGCAGTTCAAGCTCCTCCACCACCACCACCCCCTCCTCCTCCTCCATTACCCGAAATGCTAGGTGCCACTAAGAATGCGCCAGGTGCAGTTCCTCCTCCACCACCACCTCCTCCTCCAGACTTATTTGGTGGAGCTCCTCCTCCTCCTCCATTACCTCCAGTACTTGGAGCCGGCGGTAAAAATAGTGGAGGTACTCCTCCTCCACCACCTCCTCCTCCAATGATGGGTAAGAAGGAACCATATAAATCTGTAGTTGACCAACCTTCATTGCTTCAATTAACTAATTCTGACAGACTTCCACGTCCTCAAAAGAAGTTAAAACAGTTGCATTGGGATAAATTGGATAGTACTGATTCATCTATTTGGTCTAAAGGTATGGCCGAGAGATTTGCTGATGATTTATATGAGAAAGGTGTTTTAAGAAATCTAGAAAAAGCATTTGCAGCTAGGGAGATTAAATCCATTGGAACAAGAAAAAAAGAAGATTTAAGTAAAATATCTTTTTTGTCTCATGACATATCACAACAATTTGGTATTAATTTACATATGTATGGTTCATTAGCTGTTCCTGAATTGATTGAAAAAGTTTTGAAGTGTGATAGGAACTTGATCAACACTCCAAGTGTTATTGAGTTCTTAGCTAAATCTGAAATCGTTGAAGTATCAGTCAATTTAGCAAGAAATTATGCCCCATATACTACTGACTGGGAGGGGGTTAAATCATTGAAGATGCAAAAGTTCCAGAGAAGGATCCAAATGACTTACAGAGAGCTGATCAAATTTATTTACAATTGATGGTTAATTTGCAATCCTATTGGGCCTCTCGTATGAGAGCCCTAAAAGTAATCACGTCATATGAAAGGGAGTACAATGAATTAGTTACCAAATTGAGAAAAGTTGATAAAGCCGTAGGGGCAGTTCAAAGATCAGAAAACTTGAAGAATGTATTTAACGTGATTTTAGCGGTTGGTAATTATATGAATGATACATCAAAGCAAGCACAAGGTTTTAAACTAAGCACTTTGCAAAGATTGACTTTTATCAAAGACGCTACAAATAGTATGACATTTTTGAATTATGTTGAAAAAATTGTCAGGGACAATTATCCTTCATTCAATGATTTTATTGATGATCTTGAACCTGTTTTAGATGTTGTTAAGTTATCTGTTGAACAGTTAATTAGTGATTGTAATGAATTCTCGCAGTCCATAGTTAATGTGGAAAGATCTCTTGAAATAGGTAATTTAAGTGATTCGAGTAAATTTCATCCATCAGATAAAGTGTTGACCAAAGTATTACCTGTTCTTCCAGAGGCTGCTAAAAAGAGTAGTTTGTTGACTGATGAAGTTAAATTGACCATTATGGAATTTGAAGCTTTAATGAAGAAATATGGTGAAGATGCTGGAGACAAGTTTGCTAAAAATTCATTCTTCAAGAAATTTGCCGATTTCATTACTGAATATAAGAAAGCTCAATCACAAAATTTAAAACAAGAAGAAGAAGAACGAGCATATGAGAAACATAAGCGTATGATTGAAGAACAGCAACATAAACAGGACTTGGAAGAAGAACGTTCGAGAGAAGTTGAGGGCGAACCTGGTGAGGAGCAAAGTGACAGAAGAGCTATGATGGATAAATTGCTCGAAAAATTGAAGAATGCAGGACCTGGCAAAGCTGATCCATCATCGGCACGTAAGAGGGCATTAGTGAGGAAGAAATTGTTAACAGACAAGGAAGTTACAGCTCATATTTTGCAAGACATAGATACAGGAGATGATTCCATTGTCTATTCACCCAACACGCCGACTCAAGAAGGACCAAATGACATCCATTTGGCATCGCCTACTCCATCAGGTAAATCAGACCTTGTGTTGGCCAGTGTTTCTCCTACAAAAGAAAGTACTGCTGACGGAATTGCAGAAGATGAATTTATCTCAGATAGAGCTAAAGCATTGTTATTAGAATTAAGAGGATCTGAAAATATGAAGAGAAATTCTCAATTAGAAGAACAAAAGGAAAAACTTAAAGCAAGGAGATCGAGAAGAAGAACACAAACCGAATCGATTTCCAGCAATAAATTGTTTTTTACTGATGAAGAGTCACATTCAACATCGCCATCAGAATCTAAAGGTACTGAATACGAAATGACGACAGCAAATGAGGAACCTGAAGAAATATTGAATGCACGTATAACCGAAGAGGGGCCACACGAAGAAGCGCCAAATCAAGAGGAACCAAATCAAGAGGAATCAATTCCTTCAAAGGACGAAAGTTTATAATAATAAATGCTGGACTTCTATCAGGTTTCATTAGTATCTCATCTTAATCCTCCACCCTTTTCTCCCACCCCCTTCCCTGTTCCTTCATCTTCCCCCGTCCTCCTCCTATCTTACAATTTCGAGAAGGAAGCAAAAGAAGAAAGGTTTGTAATTAAAAAAAGAATGAAACAAATACGATAAACAATACATCATCCCTCCGACAACGTTTGTCCATTTGTTTGTTGATTTAGTCCAGTCTATTGGTAACTATCATCAACTACTTGGACTGATTCAGGTCAAGTTCGTTGGTTCGGTTTGGATTTATTTAATGGTATCGTATATACCACCTCGTTCATTATGATATCTCTTGTTTAATATTGTCAAATTACTATTTAAAGGCCATTTTTTAATAAATAATAAACAGATCAAAGGTAATAGTAACTACTAAAAGAATGATTTGAATTAAAATAGATTGTGATCTGTGGGATTGAACTTTCTAAGTATCTTGTTGATCTAATTGGATTGTGTGTTGTTTTTTTTGTAGTTATCTAGGCTATTGAGATTCGAACGATGGAGGATTCAAGCGATGAGTCCAAGAGGTTCTCTATTCAGTTAACGACGCTATCTACACAATTGATGGAGAGTATTAATAAACAAACTCAATTGGAAGACAAGCTACAGCGTTCTCGGAGGACTATAATGGAGCAACAGACTGCTATCGAACAGTATAATGATTTAAAAGTAAAATATGATCAATTAGATAAGAATTTTAACGTAACTAAAGTTAAGATTGCTAAACTAGAGAATGAATCAAAGGAAGAACATAAGTTAAGATTATCGGCTGAACAGAAAGTTGATGAGTTGAACAAAGAAGTTGAAGAATTAACAGCGTCTTTGTTTGATGAAGCTAATAATATGGTGGCAGATGCTAGACGAGGTGCTCAGGAAATTGATATAAAAAATAGAAAGTTAGTTGAAATGTTACATGAAAAGGATACAATTTTAGAGACAATGAATTTACAATTGAAGAATTTGAAAAATGTATTGCATGATTTACAAAATGATCCTGCAAATATTGCAGTTTCAAATAGAAATTCTTTAATATCAACAACGTCGGCTTCTTCCTCTTCAGTTTCATTAAAGAAAACAATTACCTCAAATTCAACTACAAATATAGACTTATTGAGCAACGCTATATATACTCCAAAAGTACCTGCTGTTCGTTACGATCTATACTTGTATAATGAATTTTTAAAATTCATCGCAGTTTTACCATTCTGTGAATCCATTAAGCATACTACATCGGAATCAAAACTATTAAGAAGGTTGATAAACGATGAAATCCAACCTGTACTAAGGCTAGACAATGCTTCTGGGCTAGGATGGATAGTGAAAAGAACTTTGATGAATCTAATGATCGAAGGTTTAGTTGTAATAGAACCATTGAGTGGTGTAAACGAAAACTACAGATTTTCAAGTTCTGCTCCAGTATCAAATGTAAACTCAAATAACGATCCAAAGCTCACATCTAAGAATGATCATCTCTTCAAATATCCTTCAAACTCGCCACCAATTGCAGTTCATGAACCTTGTGCTTTTTGTGGAGAGAATAGAAATGATGTCTTAGAGCATGCTAGGATGTATATGTTAAAGACACAAACCAAAAATGAAGATAATACATTATCTATAACTAATCAATTCCCGTTATGTCAGATGTGTCTAATAAAAGTTAGACAAACTTGCGAAATATTTGCATTTTTAAGGTCGTTGAAGTTGGGAGCTTGGAATTTAGAGAAAGTTACTTTGTCTACAATTGCCAAGGGGGACTCTAAAAAATTTTCTAGTGTCACAGCTGCCACATCAAGTATTTCAAAATCGAAGATCGAGGAAAAATTTGATAGTAAACTAATGAAAAGAAGAAGCATTATGGCCGGTTTTGGAATTAGTTCCATTTCAAATACTACTACTACTAAAAGTGAAACTTCGGTAGGTGTAGTTGATCAATCTGGTTTGCCTACTACTAATATTCAAAGAGCATGGGTCCACTTATCTAAATTACGTTCTATGTTGCATTGGGCTCACATCGGGATATGGAATACAGATAATGCTGTGACCACTAAATTAAGACCAGAATTATCAGAATCCAATCAAAATGGTACTGAATTGGAAGATCAGCAAATTTTGGCAAATATTAATAATACTTCTGAAGAATCTTTTACTTCAGTACGAGAATCTGTTGAACCAAGTGATAATGAAGACGATGAGCCTTTCGATTTTGAAACGAATGAGAGTACTATTCAAGATGCAGTTCCTGCTAATGCAGAGGTTAATGATGGGGGTGAAACTGAAACTGAAACTGAAAATCATTTGGGAAATATTTTGGATGACTATGATACAGAATCAATTGGGTTTGAAAATTCTGAAACTGAACCTGTTCTAGGAAAAGAAAATGATTTAACACCAGAGGAAGAAACTATTGAAAAGGATGAAAGCACTGTGGGCGAATCAGCAGAAATAATTGATATTGTTCAAGAATCTGAAGTTACTGCGAATGATGATGAATTGAAAAACGAAGCAGAAGTAACTGAAATTCAAGAAACCCATGAAATTGCTGAAAATTTAAAAGAAGAAGAATCAAACTTAGAAATTGCTGAAGATATAGTCAAAACAGTTGATGAAGAGCAATCTCCATTGACTCCTGAAGATGAGCACGCTGTACCAATTCACATTGTAGAAGAAGTCCAAAATGAAGAATTCATTGGAACAAGTAAGGTAGAAGATAAAGTACTATTAAAAGAACAAAATTTCGATGAAGATACTGAAAAAGTAGTTCCTAGTAATCTACAAGTTGAGCAACCTAAGGCTGAAGAGTCCCTTGTAATTAATGAAGAAGCGTCTGAAGAACATTCTGTTGATAATGACGAACAAGTCGAAGAAGAAACTAGTACTATTGTTGAAAATGAGGGAACTACGGTTGAAGAAACAAAGAATGAACAGAATAAGAAGAAGAGGAATAAGAATAAGAAGAAAAACAAAAAGCGTTAGTTCACACTATTTTTTAAATAATTTGTTTACCTTGAATGTAAATTGCATTTTTATAAACAGTTCTATAAAATGATTTAAAGTATGTATTATTTATCAACATTACTGTTATAGATTTAATATATTGGTAATATATCTGTTAGACAAAATGTAACGACACATTTTTTACTCATCATCGTCATCGTCTACATCCATTAGGATTCTTGCCTTCTTTCTAGGAATGGATATGTCTTCCATTGACTCCTCATCATCGGAATAGTTCCTCTCATGTGATCTTTTGGAGATTAGTTTCCCAGTGACAAGATTGTCATTCATGTCTTGTTCCGTTACTGAAGTTTCGATACTAGTTCTATCTGTTCGTGTAATTTCAGTTGCCTCTGTATCCTCATTTGAACTTAAAGAGGAGTTATCATCAGAATTATTTACATCGTCGTCAGAAAGGTCGGTGTCCAAGTTAGATAAATCTTCAATTTCTTCGTCAGACGAATCTTTATTATTCATTTCTGGCATCATTTTTGTAATGTTTTCATCATTACTTAATTGACTATTTTCTGTCCTAACAGGCGGTGTATCAATTTTATTTGAAAATGAAATTAATGACCTGTCTGGTTGTGTGGACGAATTCTGATTGTTACCGATGGAGCTTATATCAGGTATAGCACCTCCGAAAAGTGACGAATAATCATTTATGATGGATCCTGAATTTGCAATTCTTTCGCTTGTAAACTTCCCAAATAATGCAAACTTCTCTTCAGGAAGTTGGCCATTATGTTTGTCTAATAGCCACCTCATGTACATCTCATTCTCAAAAAAGATTGGATTTATATCATCATTTTCATCCTCAGAATCACTAATAAATTCTTTGCTTGAAATTGTCAATCTATGTTTCTTCCTACCTGTCGTATCATCATTGTCGATATCAAATGATGGTAAATTACTTTTTGATGTTTTCTTCTTTGATTTAGATTTCTTCTTTGACTTTGCTAAACCTTTACTCATATTTCTTCCTTCTGTCCTCTCTTTCATAGAATCTAGATCCTTAAAGTAATCATTGTCTTCATTTGCATCGGCATCTTCATCACGAACAATGCCATCTTCGTTGTAATCATATTCTTCGTTAGATAACCAACCATCTTCATCATCGATATTGTTGAATTGCCTGTTTGCTTTTGGCCTAACTAAATATGAAGATGAAGGTTGGCCATTTGGAGTTTGGAATGGAGTTGACATGTACTTCTCTATCATGGATAAATATTCGGATAATTGTACAACATCTAAATCTCCAGGAAGGTAGCAAGTATCTTCTCTATTTAATGGAATCTTATACCCAACTAATTGTAAAAGAGCCCTGAAATCTTTATCTAATATTAAAGCTTCTTTTAAGTTATCGTCATTAGAATTGAAAATTTCATTTGGTGGATTCTGTAAATCGTTTCCATCGTTTACATTAACTGAAATCCAAGACTTAAATATATCAATAGTTTTAGAGAGATTTTGTACTAACTTCTCTATTAATTCGAGCTTACCATCATCGATTAATGTTGATACTAAAATACCAACATGTATATCTTTAAGTGCAGCAGGTTCTAAACTTTCTTGATCTGGAATTGATCTGAAGTAACTTGGAGGGGCACCATGGAACGTATCTTTCTTTGATTGTCTCTTTTCACAATACTTTTGATAATATCCAACCTCGGAATCATGTAATGATGGAAATAGGATTGCCACATACCAAGCTGGAGATTCCTTAAGTCTTTTCTTTAATTTAGACAATAGATATTCCGTAAAATTATCAATATGTTTTCTAGACTTATACATCCTTGGTACCCCATCATTGGACAATAAATCACGTAATAAAATTATTAGATCAATTCTAAATAGTAATGACTCTTCTCTTGCATCAACTGAAACTCTATAAAAGAAAGAAAATACTTTTTTGATACTGTCATCGTCCAATTCTCTAAATCTTTCCAAAAATTTAACATAAGTATCCATGACTGATTCTGTCATGTAACTATTCTGGACTCTTTTAAAATTTACTTGGACTGACGCAGTAGAGGATGATAACATTTCCAGTGCTTCATCCCTTCCAATGTCATAAGTTTCCATTGCATTTTGAATATCTTCAGTGGCAAAGTTATTAGATTTCTTTTTCCTTCTCTTTTTACCTTCAACAACCAATCCATTCTCATCTTCTGAGTATTCTTGTAGTGTCTTTAATACTGAATGTGTTAATGTAATGGCAGCTTTCATGAAGTTTACAGAATGTTTTGATGCAATTTTTGGTAAATTTGTTAACAATTGGATCCTATCATCACTGAATAATCGACTTAAAATGTATTCTATTTCCTCAACGTCATCAGAATCTTTTGAATCATAAGTAAAGATCAAAAATTCATTAAAAGCAATCATAGATGCGTGAAGTACAATCCAATTCTTCTCGTCATAACTGGATCTTAGTAAAGAGCACATCAGGATGAATGATGTTTCATTGTAGACAGAAGATATATCAGATAATTTAGAATCTTTATTAATCTGGCATCGAAGCCTTTGAAACTTTACAAACCATGAAAAGAAGAGCAAATATTCAATCTGTTCTAAGCTCACCATTCTATCTTGTTCGGTAGTAAAATGGTTTGTGATACTTTTTAGTAAATTGTCAAAACTTGAATCAATGAAATATTCAACAAACTTTCTGAAGTGTTTCCTTGTTTGTTCATGAAGAACTGCTGCATTTGAATTTGAGTTTAATAGGTTATTAGGTAAACCCTCGATAATCAGGTTGTCTCTATCTTGCATTACTCTTTTATTCCATTTTTTCCTATTGTCTAATTTTTGTAATGCCATACCATCGTTATGTAAACTTTGGCCACCTGAAACTGTTAATCTTCCATTATCAGGAGTTTTAATTGATAACAAGGCACCAAATCTTGAATGTCTAGATGATGTGTTCTGTATCATATGTTTCTTTAATTGGTGTTCTTTTTTTAATAAATCTGATAATTCCACGCCAGTTATGGTTAAATGTCTGTTGTCATTCCTATCATTATCTTTTTCATTCAAGTCTTTATTATCTCTCTTGCCTGTAGTTAATAATTTAGTTTGGTTCACATCTTTGGTTAAATAAAACATAATTTCTAATAGAGGAAGGTTAATGAAATCTTGATCGAATTCTGTTGAGATAGAGCTACCCATTGTCAAGAATAGATTGAATACTTTATTCCTATGGAAAGAATTTATAGTTGCATCTAAAGAAATATCGTCTAAAGATATATTTGGTGGTAAAGTATCAGTTGTGTTTATACCTTTATTTGAACGTTTTTTCGTTGTAATGGTCAATTCTCCAGGTTCTATCGCTATTACGTTTCTAAAAAAGTGCAGTACTAATTTCAGCACCATGTTATCTCTTGCTGTTCTGTGTAAACGATCTAGCTTTATTACGTCAAATGCTAATCTCAAAACCGCTTTTAACGTTTTACCATTCTCCATTGTGAGAATTGCCTTTTTATATATAAGTTGATGTTTCTTTAAATCTGAATAAAAATTTACTTGATCTGAAGTGGATTGATCAGTTAATACTAAAGGCCAGGTCATTAAAACCAATAGCTGAAGACAATTCAACGCAATTTTATCATGATAAGCTTTATTTTTAAAATGATTATTTTGACTAACAGTTTCATTCCCTGAACCACCACTTTGTTTGTTTAGTTTTGCAGCCAGTGAACATTTATTTTCCCAATCAATTAGTATAGGTAATAAGTCATCGACTAGAATCTTGTATTCTGCAGTTGCCATTGCAACATCCCATCTATTTTGTTGATCATCCACTAGTTTAAACCATCTTTTCAAATCTTTCAAACAAGCTAAACAATCATCACCTAACTTGTAAGGTGGAGGAACTAACTTCGAATTATAATCAGGACCACCAATGGCAGTTGACAATAGAGCAATTCTGGCTCTTAAAATAGTTTGTGGGGCTACAACCTCTGCATCCTGTTCCATTTTATTAATGTATCTCTCCAATAAATAATATTTGATCTATCTTATGAGTCTTAGCACACTTTCTTGTAAACCGTACAGATAACCAATTATCAGTCAGATTAAATATCTAAATGGTGCCTCTGAGTTAGAAAATTTATAATGGGGGTTATATGGTCTAGTTATTTAAAGTCTATAATTCAATGAGATGAGATTCAATCCTTTAAATTTTCGTGTTTTTATCTAAATTAAATTTATTCAACTTTACGCGTCACATTTTTTCCTCTGAATTCGTCATATTAAAATTTCTATGCAAGAGAAAAGTTCTAGTCATGTGACTTCGAATATTTTTAAATGATAGCATTAAAACGTATACTATATTATATAGTGAATTGTATTTGAACAAAACAGGTTACGTATTGGATTCGGTTAGAAACTGCCCATTATAGTGTTAATTTGAGCTCTTTGATTGCTTCCCCTGAGACTAGGATTTCCTTTGCCGATTTTATTTTTTCGATTGCTTCTACACTTGATAAGCCAAGTGACATATAGTAACCAACTGTACCTGCAGCAATGGCACAGCTCATTGACGTACCTGAAACTTTGCTGATATAATTTTCGTCAGAATTTGTAGTTGCATGTAATGTATCCATTTGTACACCAGAGGTGAACACGTCTACACATTCGCCATAGTTTGAAAATGACGCAATTTCAATGCTACTCCTGTAATCTAATGAACCAACAGATAAGATGCTTTGTGAGTTTCTTGCACTTGCTGGACTGAAATTACAAGCCATATGATGTTGGTTACCTGCAGGTACAACAATGGCAATTGAATTTGGCATACTTTCAATTGCAGAATTTAAAATTGCATTTTTGCTCATTGAAAATGGTAAAACCGCAACAGATGGTCTCATTGTAGCTCTAGAATGGTTTTCAATAAATTCCAATGATTTCAATAGTTTTGACAATTTCACGCCGTTTGATTCGGCATCGACAACTCTGACATCAAATAAATTTGCCTTTTTCATTACTCCAAAAGTATCAGATGTCACTAAACCTGCAATAGCAGTACCATGACCATGTGGATCGCCAACAGGAATTGGATTATCCGTTAAATCGATCAATTTACTTATATGTCTATTCATAAAAGCAGGATGTTGGCTATCAATTCCTGAATCGACAATGTATACATCTACACCAATCCCCGCATGAGAATGGAAAATAAATGCATTTTCGTTTTTGGCACTTACCCTAGAATTAGAAACACCATTAGATAACCTTGCTAAATGTTCTGGTGCGTCATTCTGTCTCAAGTATTCTTGTAAATAAAGCATTCTATCAATAGAAATCGAAGCTACCCTAGGGTCGCCATACAATTCAGACATTACCTCATCTTCAAATTCACCTGAAAACCCGTGAAAATCACTTCCAATAACGATCTTGTCAACTGGCTCATCCAAATTATTCAAAGAGTTACTCTCTAAAAATGAATTTAAAGACGTTTCAGACGTCAATTGTACAACATATTCATGAGCTGTCGCTAATCCCAATATCGACCAACAGAACAATCCTGTCACAGTAAACGCAGTCGATTTCATCATTAGTATCAAACAAATATTTAAATTGTGTCACTGGAAGTTTTATAACCTATATCTGACACTATGGCCTCTTTGGAAAGTGTTAGATAATTGCAATAAACTAATCTAATGAATATTAGTCCGTTTTATATATCGTTACAAAAATCTTTGTGTCACAAATTAAATCTTGTCACTGTTGGATTCTCCCTTTCTAATTGAAGGACTCTTGATGTTAAAATTTTGAAACTAAACGTTAAATTGATTATGAAGTTCTATTTATTGTTATATATGCAAATGATTATAAATTCCTAAGAAGAGAATTGGTGGGTGATATGATCTATAATGGGGATGATATGTGTGTATGTGTGAATTGCACATGTGTGCGTGAATAAAAATGCTAGCCAAGTATATGTTTGTTTTATGCAACAAAGCTAGAATTGTGCCATTAGAGCAAAAAATAAAAAGATAAAAAATAAATAAAGAGGAAAAATAAAATTCTTATTCTTGAGTGTGTTAGAAATAACACTGACATATTGGATAATATTGACAAAAGAACAGGAATTATATTCTAGATGTTGTCATGTTTATGCTATGTTTTTGATTATGCGTTATTGGTTTACCTCTCTCACTTTAGTGATGGAAGTCTTTATCCAATGAACTATGCGGATTTTTTTTCTCTCCTGCTTCATAAGGTGACTAAGAGAAGAGAGAGTATGATAATGATGACTTGTTTCTTAGATGTTAAAGGAGGTGAACTGATTTTCAAAACTCCCATTCCATATCTTCCTCGTCCATCAAGTCTTCTTTAGCGATATCTGATAATTTTAAAGTTTCATTTATTCGGTCGTTCACATTGTCTTCGGATTGTGATGACTTAGATACATTTTCATCGATATCACTATTGTAATTGCTATTGCTGTCATTCTCTTCTGGCAACGGTTCTATGATCGACGATGCAGAAAGTGAAGAGTTTGATGGACTTCTGAATAAGGTTTTCTCCGTACCCATCCCTTCTTTATATGTAGAGCTCATAGAGCTATTAAATTTCTTTAATTTTTCCAATGGCGGAGCAGTAATAATCCAGTCATTACCGTCGTTGTCATCTTCAAGGGTTATCTCTTTGTTTAAAATCAGGAACAACACCAACCCAGCTACGAAAAACAACATTGAATAAATTAATCTCCTTTGGTATCCAAGTTGGTTTTCCATTCTTTTCAACCTGTGTTCTGTTTGTGTTGTGAAATGATCATTATTTAATTTTTGCTCTTCCAGGATTTTTAATGACTGTTCTTTTAACTGGTTTGCAAAATCTCCCAAAGCATCCAAATTGCTGACTACTGTTGCATTGAAGATTCCAATTAAGTCAGAAAATTTCGTTGCATGGTTTTTTTCTAATTTTTCAAACGATTTATAAAGCAACTTGCTTTGCTCTTCAATGTACAAAACAGTTAACGTAGCATTATTCTCAAGGATACTCAGTCTCTTCATAATATTCTTAAAAATGGATTCTTCAGTGGAACTTGAAGAAACAGAGGAAGATGTAATCTGCATATCTTTAGTCGCCTTTGGTGGACAGTAACTATTGTTGAAATCCATCAAAAATTGATCGAATTTTAACGGTACTATTTGTGAAGTACATATTCCAGACATTTTCGATAAGTTAGATATATCAGTTATATTTTCTGGCGGGATATCAGGTAATGGATCACAATTTTCAACAATGGTCGTTTCTTTCAAACTGACTTCTTCAGAATTCTCAATACAAGGGGCATCCTCAGACGTTTCTTTAATATTGCTCATCTTATATTCATCCATCATAGTTTTACCGTGAACTCTTACAATCGATATAGGACAATAGAATTCATCATCATAATGTGATAGTATTTCAATTCTCAAATATCTTGCCCAAATTTGAGGGTTTTCAATCTTAAACTTTTGGATATCTCTTGAATTTTCTCCCTGGAATGTACCCAACGTTTTCCACTCACTCTTAGAAACAGGATACCTATTTGACACTAAAAATTTAATATCTTTAAAGGTCGACGAAAAGAATTCAAAATTTGCCATCACTATCTCTTCTACCAAGATATCTTGACATAACTCGATTATAACAAATTTATTAGGTGCAGAACATGGGTTCAATAAATATGAATCTTTATTTTCTATCAATATTGAACCGGCACCAATAGCATCAGAATTAGATTTCATTATAGTTGCCGCACAATCAATAGAAGCATAATTAAATTTGTCCTTATATATTTTTACAGCTGGCCCATCTTCTTTTTCATCTTCATCAGATGAATCAGTGAATACCCCTACATCTATTTCCATTTCTTCTCCTATAACATTATTTTCTTTGTAACAGCTGGCATCAACTGGGGCCTTTGTCTTTAATGGTCTATCTAGTATAGATGGAATCTCACTAAGCTTAGCTTCTCTCCATTCATTAAATGATAAAAATGTACTATTTGAATCTGTTTTATTATCCAAATTTGTAGTAAGATTATTTGAAACAGTTTGATCAGGTTTATCGACTTGAATAGTAGGACAACGTAACGAATTCAAGGTAGGTACAGCAACAAGGCTGCTAGATTGATGTTTTATTGAGGCATCAACTGGCACAGACCCATTATTAACCCCAATATCAATACTACTAATATTGCTTAATGATTGTATATTTTCCCAAGTAGTATGATTAGATTGGTTAGATAAATTCTGTCGATGCTTTAAATAGTCCGTTTCATTTCCAGTAGAGTTTGTCGCTGAAATGATACTGAAGATTAAGCCCAAACATATCAAAATGGTATTAATCATTTGAATGGTGGCATGTGGTATGGCTAGAGAGACCCCTAAGACTTAAAAAGGTATCATCTCATCTTGATTTAAATATATCCATTTAGCTTCATATAGTTCAGTTCTTACCAATTCCGATATGACGCTATAAGTGAAAGCATCTTCGTACATAATTACCTTGAAAAGAATATGTTTCATCAATATTTCTAATCACGTGATCTGGTGATTTGAAAGGATGAACCGCCAATCAGCGATAAATGAGAGGGAAAGTAATGATTGACATATATTCCTAGGAAAAATATATTATGCTATTATTACAAGTTTATGCATTCATTTATATATATATATATATATGTTATTTTGACGATGATTTCATCTATGATGAAGGAACTACCTTGCTTGAAATTTTCTTGCCTGGAATTTTTATTTTAATTGACAGTGTACGAGAATTTGCCTTTAAGATCTCGACGTGCTTGCTATATGGAACAGAAGATAGGTCAACTCTTTTTTGCTGTCCTGTATGGATCCTTACAAATCTAATAGGCAATACACCAACTTTGTGAACTTGTCCCTTTTTTGGTTTACCTTTAGCAGGCGCAGATACAGCTTTTTTAGGCTTGGTAGCAATTTTCAAATTAATTTTGACTTTATTTGCCGGTGGAGCCGTTGACGCAGGTGTTTGAGCGATAATATCTGGGGTAGGCAACATAGGCTGTTTAACTTTTGATGTAATGTGAAGTTTTAACAAACCTTCTCTCTTGATTACAATTTTATGTTCATTAATTTTCTTAGCCACTAATTTTCGCTCTCTTGGAATAGGTAATATCACTTGGAAACCATCTCTTAAAATAAATAATATTCTAGAAAGGTCGAACAGTCTTTTCCTCTGGTATAGAGAGATACCAGGCATATGCAGGGTTTGCCACATCAATTGCTTTAATGGATAGTAATTTTCAAATTGTTTTCTAATTAGTGACATTACCCCCCCCATATGTTGCTTTAGTTTAGTTTCTCTTCTTATTTCTATTTCTTCTGCAAAATCTTCCTGAACGATTGGGTGATGCTCGTCATCTTCATCATCTTCTGCTTCTTCTATCAAATTAGAATCTGGTCTGATCTTACCTACCATGTATTCTATGTCATCGTCATAATTGTCAATTATTCCGTTTTCAGCTACAAAATCGATTGCTTCATATAAAACATCGATCAATTTGTCTCTGATATAGATGTTAGGAGAAAAACACAGAGATTCGAATAAATATTTCAAGGCTTCCCTATTTTTTAACCCACCTTCTACCAATAAAATTTTGAATGCAACCAATTGAATATCTTCCAAACCTTCACGCATTCTAATTGCATCAGAATTAAAATTCAAAGCATCGGGAGAAAGTGTATACAACAAAATACTATTGAGATCTTCAAACCTATCTAACTTCTTGCTATTCAATTTTAATTTCTCTGACAAAATGGTATTTGTTATTAGCAGTTGATAGGTTGGTGTCCATTTGTCGAGACTTTCATATCTATAAAGTTGCTCCAGTAGCTTTCCGATAAAGTTAGTGTCACTAGGAGAGTTTATCGCACATTTGACAGCAGCTTTGATCAAAGTACATACAAAAAAAGTATCATCATAGGGATTTCCTGTATTTTCGTTATATGTCAAAAGGTCTATTATAAAACTTTTAATAAAATCAGGAGTTTCATCCCTTTCGTCTTTTACATTGGATAAATTTTGAGGTATACTTTGTTGAACATAATATCTCTTGAAGTCAGAAAAACAATTGTTTAACGGGATATTAGAATTTTCATAGCAGAAAAGTTTTTGATAGATTTTAATTAAATGCTGAGCACCACCACGGAAGCTTAAAGACTCGTTATCTCTAACCACAAATTTTGATAAAGCTCTACAAGCTTCCAATCGAACACCATAAAAATATCTCGAATCAACAATGGTTCTTGTTAATATCGAAGAATATAGCTTGGAATTGTTTTGAGAGCTCATCACAACATCCTCAAAATATCTGATACTCTCAATTTGAGCTTCTACATCCCCATCTTGTTGTAATTGAGATGTAAACATATAATCAGGCTGATTGATATATATTTTCGAAATCCATTCAAAATCAGAATCTATTCTGATCCATTCAAAAGCCTCCCCTTGTCTTTGTAGTTCATGACCTTCACTTGAAACACTAATATCAGTCAAATTCCATTCCGAACAATCTTGCGGTGAAGTTAATACTGTACCTAATTTCTGAATGTTTGTATTGTTGTCGCGTTCATGGTATTTTTCATTGATATCATTGGAGACTTCTGGGGTATTTTCTTTCTTGGATCTGGCTCCAAGAGGTTTTCGAGCTCTCGACCTTCTGTACTTAGTGTTATATTGAATATCAAGTTTGGTGAACACATCCTTAACCTCAACAATATGTTCGTATGGGGTTCCGTCGGGCTCATGGATTCTTATTGTCATCGAACCAGAAAAATGTGGCGCCATTTCCCTAGTTGGATGCTCTAGAAAATTCAAAGCACTTGAGGAGAAACCAGAAGAACCTGTAACTTTTCCTGATCCCAATTCTTGGGCCTGACATTGGCGAATACCCATTTCAACGACCATTCTTTTTTTGTTAAATCTTTGTGTAACACGGAAAATTGGAACACCAGAACCATATATCCATTGTTGAAAAAAGTTTTCTAATTTATTTTTATTCACACGTTCACAGATATGTTGAAAATGTGCTGATGATAATGAATTATTTGGAAGATCGCCAGACATGGCTTGTAAAAAAATCTTTGGTAATACACGAGACATACCAAAGGATCTTTCAGTTTTGGTCATTCTACGATCTAGAATATATAGTACCATGGGAGCCTTTAGTTTAATGAAATCTAGATCTTTGCTAGTATATGAAATAGGTCTTGATGCATTTGTAAACGTCGAACCAATTGGAGGTTTTTCCCAATCTTGCTCAACAATGCGTTCACTGCACATTTTCAAACGATATTTCAGTTCATTATTACCCATTAATTTTTTCCAAAGTTGGAAAACCATATATCCTGCCATACCTAAGCAACACCATATGTCATTATCTTCTAAGGGGGTAATATTTACACCTGACCACTGAACAGCTAATGACCATGCTAAAAAGTCAGTGGTTGGTTTCATTAGATCAATAATTTTCCTAGGGTATAATAAACGAGTATTACAAATCGTCATACTTGCGAAGTTCATCGTTGGATCGACTACAGTAGGCAAGAAAACTAATGAATATGAAGTAAAAGGATATGAACCAAACTCTTTCGAATAGAAGTCTAAAATTTTCTGACACACGATAGTTGAGTTTAATACTGTTTCCTCATCGACATCTGCTGTCGGCAGAGTGTATACCTGTATTGGTGTTTCATCTGTCATTTCTATGTTTTCAATCATTTCTGAAGCTTCATTGCTGCCTGGTTTACCATTTTTCTTTTCTTCAGTTTCCTCTTGTTCTTCATCATATACATCTTCACGACTAGTAATGGAAGGCAATTCCCAAACATTGAATGCACCAATTGCCCAACCGATATGGTGTGGTGCTACTGGATTGAACAGTTGGAAAGTAAATGACTTTTTTGATAAATCTATTGGGTGAGCAGATTCTTTGACTGTTGAAAATTCTGAACAACATACGACAATATCTCTATTTAATGGGTTATCTTCATCTTCTTTATCTAACATATCTTCATCTTCGTCCTCTTCTTCGTCCTCTTCTTCTTCCTCTTCTTCATCTTCCTCTTCCTCTTCCTCTTCCCCTTCATCTGTCTCTTCTTTCACTACTTCTTCGTTGTTTGGTTCACTTTGTAATTTTTCAGTTCCTTTATTGATTCCATCATCTTTTTCAATTGGTTCTTCATTTTCAGTTTTTAGTTTATCTTCTTGGTTGAAATCTTGTTGAATCTCTTCATCCTTTTTATCTGATACCTTTTTCGCATCTTGCTTTGAGTTTTCCTCTACGTTCCCTGAAGCCTTGTTGTTTTGAGTCGTGGTTGAAAGCGATTCTGTCCTCAGTTTTATTTTTTGCAAAGGAGGATTCTCTGATTCTTCAGCTTCTTGACCTATAATTTTAGTTGTACCAATATCTTTAACTTTCCTTGGCACACTAATCTCAATTTCCCAAGTTGATTTTTCATCTAAAGAATTGATACATGGCATCCAGTGAGTAGCAGTGGCACATAATTCTGAATTAGTAGTATAAGCGTTCCATAAATGCTGTTGAGTGTCTGAAGGGGTATCAAATCGCACCCCTGTAGTTGGGTTATTGACTTCATAGCCTATTTTGATTGTAATTGGAGTGAAGACAGATTCTTGGGTAGCAGGGGTTCCACGAATTGAAGGTGTGATTGGAGTGAAATTCGCCAATGAATTGGCATCCTGTAATGTTATTTTAATTGACGAAGGAATTTTAATGGTTAATTGGGATTTTGTTCTATCTTCTGGATTCTCATTTAAATCTGCAAATTTTTCCCTTAAAAAATGTGATTGTTCAATTGAATTATAAGTATATAACATATCATTATTTGAATTCAAATATTTTTGCGCAAAACTTCTTAATGGATCGTCATGAATGTAATTATCACAACGTCTATTTTCTATCAAAACATCGTTAACTTTAATATTTTTACAATCCAAAGTGACATACTCTAAATTTGGTATCAGTGGTATCAAAATAATTTCTGCAGTACCTTTAATACTATGTTTTGCTAAATCCACATCTAATGATACACGTTGATGAGCAATCTTAAATGTACGAAAATTTGACGTTGCCTCCAATACAGATAATTGAGATGGCCCACTCTTGGGAGTTGCTCCTTTAGAATACGACATTATTCACAGGAGCTAATTGCAATTCTTTTATTGAATTAAAAATGCAATGTCACAGCAGCTACCTGGTATTAATGATTGACGCTGTAATCTATTTGTAAGACAACAAATCGATTTGATATCATATTTGTAGCAGCAACTTTGTATCTATTTTCTGTATTACAATTTTTTTTTAGAGCCATCGTTAATAAATTTCTACAAATTTCCTATACTAATGATAATTTCAGAATATGCTTGAAAAACTGGTTATATTGGAAATGCGAAAACTGTAAAATCTGTAATAGTTTCTGTAACGGTGCGGACATTTCTCTGTTGACGTTCTTGTGTTTTTTTTAAACTAGACTTCTCAATTATTAAACAATCACGTGGCTAAAAGAGGGTAACATGTAAAAGTTTATGTTATCACGTGATTCAGAATAAAATATGGAATCAAAAGTGAAAGCGGCTATAAATTCTTTTTGTGTTCTTGGTTCAATCTAGTTTATTTACTCCATCATTAGAGTAAATACCATATTTATTTATTGTGCACCATGCCACAACCAACATTAACCTAAACGCCAACAGGTACGCATACCTAAATGTCTACTTTTTGCCGCCATCAATAGGGCAAAGGTAGAAAGGAACATTTGTAATCTTTTTTTGTCCCCCCAATTTTCTTCATATCGTTGCTCTTTTTATACTTCTTAAGTTGTCCTGACACAAAAAATACTTTAAATTGACGAAGACAATTGTACCGATTGGAGTCGTCGTGCTCACGTGCTCACTTCCAGACAAGCTTGTGGATGGGGAACAAAAGGGAAGCAAGAAACAAGAACACGATTTACAACGAAAATCAGGATCACAAATATCTGATCACCATAGGTGTCATTAGATGATGTGATTTGGTAGGTATGTAATCTACACTTTCGACTGCTTCCCTCTTTGCTGCCATTCTTTAATCGAGGTCAAGAGATAAGACAACTTTGATCGGTGCAATTGACCAGTAGACATCCTCTATTTTCAACCCGTCTAGTAGGTTAGCAACGGATCTTGTTTATATTATCTTTAACCAGTTTATTGTATTGTATTGTATTGCATTGTGGGCCGATTCGAGCTGTTTGGTAGCGGCAGTTGAATGCATACAGACGCCTATATCAAAGCAGGGTAACTGGGTTTTCGAAATCTCGAAATTATCTTTAAAAATGACGTAATTTTGAAAAAATATATATATATATTTATATATGTAATGGCCCTGATGTAACAATGCTATAAAGAACTACAATAAATCGATGAGGTTCATATGTTCAAGTGATTGCTTTAGGAATTAGAGGTTCTTCTTGTTCGATAAATAATTGATATCTGTTTATAATCGATGTAATTGTTTCAAAGACTGTAATGGTCGCAGTAATATTCCGAATGATGATGCTTGCATGAATAAATTATTATTTTTTTTTTCCTTGATGGGTTAGGATTCCGATTAATCAGAATTGGATTCTGTTGAACTATATGCATTTTATTAGTCAGCTTGATGTATAATTTCTATCCATTAAGAATTGTACTCCTTATATATAAAGAGAAGAATTGGATTCCATCACTCTTAGAATTGCAATTGTGTTTTTGAAAGGACAGTAATTCAGTGAATTAAGAGGGCTATTAAAAAGGGGGAAATGGTCGGTCAAGGTAAACCTGTTTTATTAAGATTAGGGAATATTAATTTTGCACAAGATGTCTGGGATCAATTCAGTGATACTGTGGAAGTTCTGACTTTAAATCCAGATACCACTCGTGAAGATTTCATTAAAGAATTGAAAAATCCAAATGGTAAATTTGCAAAAGTTAGTGTAATTACAAGAACTTATCATAGTTATTTGCAGACTGGTAGATTTGATAAAGAAATTGCTGCAGCTTTGCCAGATTCAGTTATAGCTGTATGTCATACTGGTGCAGGTTATGATCAAATTGATACCCAATACTTCACAGAAAGAAAAATTCAAGTTTCTCATTGTCCAAACGTAGTCAATGCAGCTACAGCTGATGTTCATGTTTTCTTACTTTTGGGTGCTTTGAGAAACTTTGAATATGGTCATCGTAACTTATTAGCTGGTAAATGGCCCTCATCTGGCGCTGGTGCTGGTGCTCCTTTTGGTCATGATCCTGAAGGTAAAACCGTGGGTGTCTTAGGTTTAGGTGGTATAGGTCGTGCTATCGTTAAAAGATTACAACCTTTTGGTTTCAAAAAGTTTATCTACCATAACAGAACTAGACTTTTTCCAGAACTAGAGAATGGATGTGAATATGTTTCGTTCAATGAACTGTTGGCTCAATCAGATGTCATTTCTATTAATGTCCCATTGAATGCAAATACAAGACATTTAGTCAATGAAGAAGCAATCAACAAGATGAAAGATGGTGTGGTGTTGGTTAACACTGCTCGTGGTGCAGTCATCGATGAGCAAGCAATGATTAAACATTTAAAGACTGGTAAGATCAGATCTGTAGGTTTAGATGTATTCGAACATGAACCTGAAGTTCCACAAGAATTATTGGATATGCCCCAGGTTGTTGCAACACCACACATGGGTACGTACTGTGTTGAAACTTTAAGAAATATGGAGATCCACGTAGTAGATAATTCTAAAAGTGCATTGAAAACCGGTAAGGTGATTAGTCTTGTACCAGAAATGCAAAGCGAAACTTGGGTTAGCGATTGCAAACCAATCTTATAAATTTTATCATTGATAGAATTATTACGTCTCTGAAAAAATGGAATAAGTTCATAGTATTATTATTAATGTTGTTGTTGTTGGAGTTCTAATTATTCGTTTTTTATACATTTTGTAAATAACTTTATTATACAGACTTTTGTTTTTAATCAAAAATATACATCGAAACATTTGTTCTCCAGTGTATACTTCGACAAGGATGCAAATATGTGATCATACTTTAACATGGTGGTATTCAATATCATTGTCATCTTCGATCACATCCTCATCAACTTTGCCCTTCATCTTTCTATATCTCCTAAAAGAACCTTTGGAGTGTCTCAATTGGAACAAATCAGAAATTGATTCCACATCTGTTAAAAATATTATAAACCATATGATGACACTCAAAAGTAATAATATCAAATACAGTGTGAATTTATCATAAATATGCGATCGAAATATATGTAACCAGGATTTTTCATAAACATCGTCTTTCAAACCTAAATTGTAATTCATATAACCAAGACCATAATTTCTAGTGGACTTAAATCCTGTATGGTAAAAGGTATCTGGATTCAACACAGTAACCAAATTACCAGTATCTTGAAAACTATGTTCACGTAAAAGAACAGGGTCAACTGGGGGTGGGACCATCGTTGTATTTTTATTTTATCGTTAAACCAATTTATCTAAATCCAACTGATCTGATCTCTTTTGCTATTCGGAAATGAATGTCCAAGTAGAATCGAATGTAACGTACCCTTAATACAGACCTCTGACACCAATATTCGATGTTAAACTGATACCTAATCCCTTAAGATAATCAACTTGATCTTGATTTTAAGTGTACTATAACTGTTAACATTTTTATAATGTTTTTTTTTTACATTGTACAGCGATATCCAATTGTGAAAAAAAGATTGCTATATTTATGAACGTCATAAAAAACTAACAATGTCACAATTTAATGATTGATCGAGAGGAATGAGGTATCAATGAATGCTGATTCCTGGTATGAGGTAGTTATTGACTGTAATTGATGTGATTATATGGTTTATTTCCTTTTTCATGGCCCAATTTTGGTTAAAGATTGGATTTCTGTTGGATAATCTTACTGATCATATCTTGAAAATGAAACTTTTCTTAAGAATTCATGGTGTATATTTATTTATATATACTTCTATATAATTGTGTGTATCTGTATCTATATTTGTATGTATTTCTGAATCTATTCTTAACTTGTACTAATGATTAAAGTAAAACTATAATATTAATGCTAATCTACATTTTCCTTTGTAATAAAGTAATTGTAATCGTTTAAGAAAAAATCATATAAGATCCAAGATGGCCAAATTGTGCAAAAGTGCCACATTGCGTGGGAGTCGATTTGCCAGTTCCAGCTGAAATGATCGAATAACTCTAGCGACATTGCCATTGCAGTTGAAGTGACCATAATAATTGGCGTTGCACATAATTTGAATTTTAGATCTCTAGATGGCAAATAAGCAGTTGGGGATTTCTTGTCCTTTGTTAAGATTTTGTAATTCTGATATGACACGGCGATTAGGAGGATATATTGTAGCAATCCAAAGCAAACGTTGAATCTCATATTATAGGTATAAGACCAATCCAAATATAATCTCAAGATATGTAGGGTGAAAATACCAGCAACAGTCCAGAAAAACCCCTTTGCGATGGTAGGATATCTGTCTAGTCTGAAGAAACGGGAGAAAATAGCATGGAACCCCATCAAAACTGTCATACCGGCGAAGAAATAATCCATTTTTTCAGTAATCAATAAATCTCTCCAATGGAAAATTGTACTCGCACTCCATGCAAACATGCCTGCAATTGCTACATACGAGTAGTTACGCAAATGTAATAAACCTCTAGTGTCCTTCCCTGTGAACCTATTATAAGTAATAGCTTCATTCAGCTTTCTATAACCATGATAATGTGGGAAAAAATTGCCCATACTAAAAATCGTTGAAAACATTTCTTGGAAAGTAAACAATCTTTTGAACGGCCATTTCCCATGAAATTGGAATATTTTCTGCTTCTTCTTAATCCTCAACTTTGTGACAATCTGCTGGCATTGGTAATCACAATCCGATATACAATCCCAGAAGAAGAAAGTCGACAACAAAAATGGAGTTTCATCAAAATTATGATTCTTAAATCGAGATTTTTCAACATCTGCCCATCGAGCTGCCTCAGAATTAGGACACTTCCTCTTGATCTCACAGGTATCGGTACAATCAATAAAAGAATCTAAATTATCACCTGGAGAACATTGAACATAAACCAAAATCGTTATCAATAAAAATAATCGTTTCCAAATCATCGTACCCAAAAAGATATAAAATAAAACTAATTTCCCAAAACCAAATTTTCAAAACTTAAAATGAAATAAAAAAAGAGAGATAGAGAGAGACCCAGAACTCAACGATTCAAAAACCCAAATCTCTGCACAATCTCCACCACCCTTGGCACAGTTGCTTCCTCAACATTCAACAACTTCATGAACTAAAATTAACTATCTTCTTTGTCTTCATCATCAAATAGTGGTTGGTATCTGGTCATTTCCTTTGTATATTTAAAATCTGAGTATTCGAACTCGGAACTGGATGTTACTTTACACGAAACAGATGGGAGATTTGATAGTCCAACTACTCTTGATGAGAAGTTGATGACGATGCCTCTAGTAGTAGTGATCTGGCGTTCGTTAGGAATCTTGGGATATCGTTAGTGTTATTTAATTGGGTTTCCAGAGTTTCTGTTGCATTTGGAGTCAATTGTGGCGATGATTCAACGACTTTATATTGATCTCCGGAGATGTCCAGTATAATTTGAAGTATATTGAGTCCATTTGATCCTGTCTCCAGCACATTATTGAAACTGAAACGGAGTGTAGATGGTTTTGTTGCATCTATATTCATTCCTAATAATTTTTCATATATTTTGACCTCTGGGTTGTCCTTTTGTATTTGTTGTGACAAGAATTCTTTGCGTTTGGCAATTTCTTGTTGTTTTTGTTCCAACATCCTGTCCAGCTCTTTAGACTCATTCATCAACGTCTTCAATTCTTTCTCTATCTGTTCTTTCCTTACTTGTGCCATCTTCATTTTTGTCTTAACTTCATCGGTACTCGACTCGTATGTAGAAATCTCGTGTTTCAATGAACTCTGCTCTTTCAATAACGACTCCAAATGAATCACAAGCTTTTCATTCTGCTCTACCAACTGTTCAATCTCACGTTTATGAGAATCGACCACGTCTTTAACAGTTCTTTTCCGATCTTCCAAATGTTTATCAACTTTCTCTGTAAATTCAATCATCTCCCCCTTCAACCTCTCGAAATCTTCTAACCCACGACTCATTGCAAACCGTTCCACTAATATACGAGAACTTCGGTCTATTATCTAACACCTAGATCAAACAAGATTGCAGTAATACTCCAATCATAAGCACCTTTTTCTAAGTAGTTTACTTGATCGTTTGTTGTTTGTTTCTATGTTTTTTTTCATCTCATCTATTAAATCTCGGAATTTCACCATTATCACCATCAATGCAGTATTTAAAATTTCAATCAAGTTTTAAAGGAGATGAGGTAAGTTTAAATAATGGACAAGATTTGGCGGTGAGTAGGTCAAACAAGGGATATTAGTATCGGTTCTTTGTCCTTTACTGATTTGTTTGTCTATCGTTTTGTTTTTGTTCGAAGATTTTACGATATTTAACCAAAATTTGGTAAAAATAGATTTCATTAAATTGAGTACTGGATCGTATAAAGGTTAAAGTCGACTTCTTTTAAAAGTGGATGAATTCAGTGAATTAGGTAATATGATATCTATCAAATCAAGCAAGACATTGCCAGCTACTGCAGGTGATTCAGGTAATCCCAGGATTAAATTTTTGACTTTTAATACTTGGGGTTTGAAATGGGTATCTAAACATAGGAAAAAAAGATTAGAGGCAATTGCAAAAACTCTAGCTGGTGAAAATGTTGCAGTTCCATTGGAAGGTAGTGAGATTTTATTGCCAGAAGATCAAGCAGCTGGTGGTCCTCAGACTATGATTGATAACTATGACGTTGTGGCTTTGCAAGAAGTTTGGTGTAAAGAAGATTGGGAATATATACTTTCAAAATGTTCTCATATTTTTCCATATACAAGAATTTTCTATTCTGGTATATTAACAGGTCCTGGTTTGGCAATTCTTTCGAAGATACCTATTGAGTCTACATTTTTGTATAGATTTCCCATAAATGGTAGACCTAGTGCATTCTTTAGAGGTGATTGGTATGTGGGGAAATCGATCTCTGTTACTCTGTTGAAACCTTTAACGCCAGACACTTCACCTTTGGCCATCTTAAACAGTCATATGCACGCTCCCTATGCCCCATCCGGTGATGCTAATTATCATTGTTACAGAGCATGCCAAGCTTGGGATTTTAGTAAAATGGCAAATTTATATAAAAAAGCTGGTTACGCAGTAGTTGTTGTTGGTGATTTAAATTCAAAGCCAGGTTCTCTTCAACACAAGCTATTGACTGTAGAAACTGGTTTGACCGATTCTTGGGAACAGTTAAAGGGCAAACAGGACTTGTCTATCTTAACTCGAGTTTCCCCAATTGAACAATTAAAAATCGGTTGTACCACTTGTGATTCTACTCTAAATACATGGAGACAAAAGTGCCAGCCTACAGATGCTAAAAGATTGGATTATGCTCTTATTGATGCTACCAGACTAAAGACAGTAAACGCTGGAGTTCGGTTCACCGAAAATATCCCAGATATTGGAAGCTTCTCAGATCATTTTGCATACACATGTACTCTTGAATTATTACCAGTTGATGATTGTCAATCTATGCAAACTGTAACTGAGTCTTTAAAAGAAAAATTCGAAATATATATGGAAGCCATTGAATCTATTGATATATATATGAAGACAGCAAAAAGGCAAAAACTATTTAGAGGGTTGCATGCAATAGTTTCAATAGCTTTATTAATTGGCGCAACTGTATCTACAACTTTTACTGCCAATAAAGCAGGCTGGTCCTCCATCTTTTGGGTCTTATTTGCCATCGTTATTTCGATCACTGGTACGATTGATGGTTTGATCTCATTTTTGTTTGGTAGAAAAGAAATTAGAGCATTAACTGAAGTTAAAGCTGAATTAACTGACGCTAGAAGAGCTGCAGAATCGATTATCAAAAAAAAAAAAAATATACCATAAAACATTCAGATTTACTCATATATACTTCACATTGTTACAATATTTGTTTAGATATTTCTCTTTAGTTTATTGGATGTTATAGAATGTTATAGAATATTAAAGCTTATTAGTATTTTTTACAGTTGAATTTGTTAGTTAATTAAGTGACACCGACTGGAAACAAAGCAACCAACACAAAGTAATATAAAAGAGATGTCACAGGCTAAACAATAATGTCCCAACCATCTATAAGAGTTCTAGTAAGATAGTAATGGCATAGTTGAAGCAGTTAGAGGATATAGAGTGAAGGTGTTATTTGTATTTCCTTAATTTATAGTATCTTTTATATGATCCGAAATAGCACTAACACCAATAATATCATGGAAACAGAAGTAGCTTTAAAGGATTGGATATTATATTATCATAAGTTATGTGAAGTAAACAGTGGAGAGATATTTAGTGGAAATGAGATAATAACTGATTTTGACGATCCTGTACTGTCCGATCCACTTCTAAACTTGAAACCATTACCAAAAAATGAGGTGACAGTAAATAAGGATAATGTTATTAAAGATAATGATTATTCTTCCAATGGTTGTGACTTTGCAAAGTCAAAGTTTCATATCAAAGGTTTAGTTGGACTTCTAACTACAGCCAGCGTCTATATAGGATTAGATAATTCCACAAATCCTAGTTATGACATCTCACAGGCGTGTGAATTTGATCTGGAAGATAATACTGTACAACAAGGCACAGGCAGAAGTGCTAATATGAATCCTGCTTGTAAAGTTGCTGGTTTTAATAAAAGTTCAGTCAGAGATACCATTTTTAATATATTTAAGATTCCAAAGAAAGATGAGAAGATAAGCAATGATATGGAGGTAAATAATACCTTATCTCGAGATCTAGACTACAAGAAAGATCTATTTGAATTTGTCAGAAAATATTTTGGAATATCTGAAGAAGAAACTTTAATTGGGCATTATACAGGGTGGTTATTACAGGAAGTGTTAATTCAAGGTAACTTATTTATTACCAATTCTTCTTTGGTATATCTAGCACACTTGCCAAAACTGACAGATGCAGTAGTATTATGTGGGAAATTAAAATTGCGCTCTAGGCTAAAAGGCAACCCTAGGTATTGGTGTGTGTTAAAACATAGCACATTGGCTCTATATAATGATCCATCTGATATTTATTTTCCAATTTTGAGTATAGATTTAAATCATGTTGAAGAAATTTCATTAGAGAATAGTTTAAAAGATGAAAATACTATGACTTTTGTCCTGGAAGCCTCTTCTAAAAATTACAAATTCATTGCAGGATCTAGTCATTCTGCCAAAACATGGGTCAAATGTTTGAAGAAACAATTGTTTTCTATAAAAAACCAATCGAAGGACACTATAGGAATTAAATTTCCAATAAGCAGCATAATAGACGTAGAATGTCAGAGTTATATGAATCAAGGACAGTCAATCAAAGTTAAATGTTTCGATGGTAATAAAAATTATGCTCTAAAAGAGTATACTTTTCTATTTTTTGATAAAGATGGGGATTCATTTTATAATATAATTTCAAATTTTATTCCAAGAAATATGAATCCAGTAGAGGCTTCATTACAAAATTCAAATCCAACTATTCATTTGAACTCAAAGTCACACTTTAATGATAAAATAAAAATACTTAGTGCAGTAAATATTGATGATATAATATGTGACACCGATAGTTTTGAAATGACTTCTTCAGATATATTGAGTGATATAGATGAAAATATTCAGCCACTATCACTGAAACATGTAAGAGACATTTCTAATTGTAAAAATTATCTCAAAGAAGATTTAAAGACTTCAAACAAAATGACAATCCAAGATTGCAACAAAAAAGTACAAACCTCGGAAATACAGCTTATTACATATTCTAAGCATGACAGTAGAATGGAACTAAATGATGATTCAAAATATTATCAAGGAAATATAGGCAACGATAATAAAGGGATTTTATCTTTCAAAAATATATGCTCTATCTGGAATACGTCGCCAATACATAACAAGGACAGTGATAACTTTTTTATGACTAGTGATCCTTTTGTTACCTCTATCAATGACACGACATTGGCAAAAATCAAAGATTGGTTTAACCTTCATGATAATGAAGTGCTGCATGCACTTTACTATGCATATCTTATTAAAGGATATCCTGTGTATGGAAAATTGTATGTTACAAACAGGAGGCTTTACTTCAAATCATGTATACCTGGAGTGAATGTTAAAATGGTCTTACCTTTAGAAGACATAGAGGGCTATAATGAAATACTAGGTACTAACTATGGCAATTTTGGAATTTTGTTAACAGTTCAAAATGAAAAAGAACTTCAATTTGGATTCAATTCATGTACCAACAGATCTGACTTTGAAAATGTGTTGCAAAGATGTCTTGATATTTGTAAATATGCGATCAAAACCCCAGAATTAGTGACAAGCAGAGTAATTGAATCCGAATCTGAGCATTCCAGGTTAAGATTCTTTGAGGAAAAATTCAGCACTGAAGGAATTGATATTCCTTTCTTAGTTGAGGATAATCCATATTTTAAAACAAAAATAATGCCTACAAAGAGCTATAATTTTGGGTTTTTAACAATTGGGTCTCGTGGAGATGTTCAGCCATATATAGCCTTGGCAAAAGGATTGATACAAGAAGGACATAGTGTCACGATAATTACACATAGGGAATTTAAGTCATTTGTAGAGTGTCACGGCATCGATTTTAAAGAAATTGCGGGTGATCCTACCAAGTTAATGTCATTAATGGTAGAGCATGAAGCAATTAATGTTGGAATGCTTATGGAAGCTTCAAGTAAATTTCGGGGTTGGATTCATGATTTGTTAGTAACTACTTGGGAAGCATGCAAAAATTTGAAGTTGGATATCCTGATTGAATCACCATCAGCAATGGCAGGAATACATATTTCAGAAGCACTTCAGATACCCTATTTCCGAGCATTCACGATGCCATGGACTAGAACAAGGGCATATCCGCATGCATTTATTGTGCCTGATCAAAAGAGAGGCGGCAGTTTCAATTATCTGACACATGTTATATTTGAAAATGTTTTCTGGAGAGGAATCTGTAGTCAAGTTAATAAATGGAGAGTTCAGACTCTAGGATTAGAAAAGACTAATTTAGCTCAACTTCAGCAAAATAAAATTCCTTTTCTTTACAATATATCTCCAGTAATTTTCCCACCTGCTATAGACTTTGATGAATGGATCAAAGTTACTGGATATTGGTTTTTAGATGAATCGGAATCATTTGAGCCTAGTCAAGAATTGGAGACATTTATCTCAAAGGCTCGAAAATTGGGTAAAAAATTAGTTTATATTGGTTTTGGCTCAATTGTTGTCAATAATGCGAAAGAGATGACAAGGGCAGTGATTGATTCAGTTTTAGAGACAGATATATTTTGTATACTCAATAAAGGTTGGTCAGAAAGGCTGGGGAAAGAAGAATTAAGGTATGAAGAGGAGCCAGAATATCCTGAAACTATTTTCCTATGTGATTCTATTCCTCACGATTGGTTATTTCCTAAAGTTGACGCAGCAGTTCATCATGGTGGTTCTGGCACTACTGGCGCAACACTAAAGGCAGGGACACCTGTTGTAATTAAGCCATTTTTTGGTGACCAATTTTTCTTTGCTTCAAGGATTGAAGATATTGGAGCAGGCATTGCATTGAAAAAGCTAAATGTCAGTAGTCTATCCAATGCCATCAAAAAAGTCCTAACTGATAAATCAATTAAAAGGAAAGCTGTTTCATTGAAAAAGAGAGTTGCAAAAGAAAATGGTGTCACAACGGCTATAAATTGTATATATAGTGAGTTAGAGTATGCAAGAAGTTTAGTTGTGAAAAAAAATCATAAATCTTCAAATATCGAATTTATACAGCACCCGAATAATGTCAATGATACGACTAAGACTGTGATTCCGCTCACCAGCATGGTCTGAAAAAAGGACTTCAACTATGTAAAAAGAATTAAAAATATTATTAATTATAGTTGTATAGTACAAAATTATTTAGTGTAGTGAAAAGTTTATTTTTTCCTTACAATATAATATATGAAAAAAATATTGTCCCTACTTAATGCAAAAATGAAAGATCTGATATCTCATAAACTACCAGTTGGTGACATCTTCAGCTTCACCAAAAACGGAGTTCACAACAGGCTCTTCTCCAAGGGTACCAGACCATTGATGAGGAGCACTGTTGACAATTTCAGGAAGGTTTGTTTGCAAGAAATCTTTGATGTAATCATTAATCAAATTGAACTCTAATAAGAATGCATCGTGGCCTTCCGGAGATTCAATTTTCTTCAAAGATGAATTAGGAATATAATCAGCCAATAATTCTTGTTCTGAAAAAGTGAATAGACCATCTGAATTTATACCAATGATCAAAGAAGGTTGTTGCATAGAGCTTAATACTCTTGTTATATCCTCATCATACTCGGTTCTGTCACGGGCCAAATCGTGAGTATCTAATTTACGAGTAATTGCAATATAACAATTAGCATCAAACCTGTTAATAAATTTAGCACCTTGATAACGCAGGTAGCTTTGAGCAGAGAAGTACGTCTGAGCAGGTTTAACCTCTTTTAACTCGGCATGAGTGGAGCTCAATGAAGTCGATGAAGATATCGAAGTGACTGAAGTTCTTGGAGACATAGAAGGAGAAGATGATGAGGCATCTTTATTTTTTTTACAAGATCCGTTGCAGGTATGGTTCATAATACCATCGTTATGGATAGTCAAAGAGTGTTCGCTTACCGAGGAAGGTTGAATTTTCGGTCTGGCACTCCCACTTTTTAACTGTTGGTCATTCGAAGGGGTTCTTCTAGAGAACTTACTTTCGAAACTATTTCTTGAACGGTAAGTCAGCAATGCTGACATTCTGGCGGCGGATAAGCCTGAAGCTGGGGGGTCATCGAAAGGGTAATAACCATCCAAATACTTTGGATCGGAATATATTGCTTGTCTTTGAGCTTCTGACCAGGAGATACACCAAGCAGAATGTCTTGCAGATGTTGCCAAAGCTACTAAATTTTTGACGTATGAAGTTCCATAAATAGCAGCCCATTCCAGAGCTAGCATCCCGCCCATAGAGCCTCCGATGACACAAGCTATTTGGTTAATTCCCAAAGAATCCAATACTAACTTATGGGCTCGCACATCATCACGGACAGTGCATAATGGGAACTCTGGACCATATGGTGTTCCTGTTTCTTCATTTATAGTCAAAGGGGAGAAAGACCCGTAAGGAGAGCCCATTGAATTTAAACAAATGATGAAAAACCTTGAAGGATCAAAAGCTTTATCCTGGCCTAACAATGGGTTCCACCAATCAGAGACATCAGAGGAGCCAGTCAAAGCATGGCAGATGACAATACAGTTATCACCATTTTCGTTAAGTCTGCCCCAAGTTTTATAGGCAATTGGGAAGTTTCTGATGGTAATACCTGATTCCAATTCCAATTCTGGAACCTCTACAATTCTCTGATTATGTACTAATTTTGTCAATGGATTTGACTCATTAATCTGAGAGATGTCCAATTCTCTAAACATTTCAGATTTTGCAGTATAGTTGTAGTCCGGCGATGACGTCATTTCTGATGAAAACGTATTAAAGCCCCAAAAAAAAGAAAAAGACCTTTATAAAACCTTTTCTGTTGTAATAACCACTATGTATATATATAGGAGGGTGTGTGTGTATGTATTGTAAAAATCAGGCTGTTGAAGCAAATACACAAAACGAAATTCGATATAGTCCAGTCGATGGTGTTCTAAATTAACAAAAAAGAATTATAACTAAAAACTTTTATTTATCAATTCGACAGTAAATGAAGGTCGGCCAGTGTCTAATATCCTTACTAGAGCGACCCAAACCTCTTGGAACGAATTAAAAAAAAATGAATATAACGTAGATAAAATCAAAGATTCTATTGGTGTCTGTCTCTTACTGTGACAATTTGATGTCGAATGCTGAAATAATGAATTAGTAGGGTTTAGTCGTAAGATTAAATACCAAAAAACCTGGTTTAAACTGATATTACTAGCTTTAAATATGGCGATGAGCTCTTTATTTTTTAGCCTGATAGCTTTTAGAGAATGCTCTCTTTGATTTGATTTGATTTGAAGGTGGTTTGGGTTTGGTGACGTCAGAGAGGAAATTTGGGAATGGTGAAAATTTAAGAAGTCAAATTGTGGCTTCTGTGGGTGTTATTGTGGGTGTTGTGTATGTTGTGCATGTGAGTGTCTGAGCGGTGTGGATGGATTTCGAACGAGTCACGGGGTCTGTATGTGGAAACTGTGGTGAGGAACAGGCGAACGGGGGGGAGGGAGGGTGAAATTGATCGTTGGTTTTATTTTATTTTTTTTACTGGAGTTTCTCTTAAGTCACGTGTTATCTTCTGAATTTTAAGTTTTGTCGAAGTTTTTGTGTTGCTTTTTTTTCTTTTTATGGTTTGTTTCATGGACAGACGTACATCGGGGGGAGGAGGGCTACGGAGGGTACTGGATGTTGTTGTTTTTTGTGTGCTTGCCTTTGTGTCTTGATACTTTTGTGGTTAAGTCCGGGGAGAGGGTGAGCAACAGGAAGAGAATGAGAATGAGAATTTGTGAGAAGAGAGAGGATAAAGGCACGTGACTAGTCCGGGAAACGGGAGCCCCGGATTGGATTAGGAATATTTTCACGTGCTGTGGGGAGGTTCATCAATTTACTGGAACTTCATGTGATTTTTGTGTATGTCACGTGGATTTTGGTTATTGTATTGTTTTAACATAGTTTAATACGAATTAGTAAAGATCTATGACACCAGATAATAAGTGTTATTATCGTTCACACTTATAAAGACTAATAGTGACTGCTATTTGAAACAATTGTATGTTATTGTATATTACTTACTTACTCTGTACATTAGAAAAAGAAGATATAGAACTCTTTAATAATAAATATACTTATTAACAGTACTAGACTACTACCAAATAGACGAATAAAATAAAAACCATACCAGCATTTATTCAACGTACAATTATTAGATATCTATAACCAAAGAATTCACAACAAAGAATACATTATCTTGGTAACCCCCCCCCCCCCCAAGGTCTTACTTAGTAATGATTTGTGTTTTTGTCTTAAAAAACAGTGAGAACTAATGAATATATATGCTGAGCTAAATAAAATATTATAAAAACATAAAAATATAGTATATAAAAACACTATAAAGTTAAAATGGAAATAACTGTCTCTCTTTTAGTTAGGTGTCCCTTCGTTGGCAGATGATTCTTCTTGTGTCAACAAAATGTTTAACCCACTAGATGGATTGGAAATCAACTCTTGAAATGTGCCCGTCTCAACAACACACCCATTCTTGCCCAACACCACCACTCGACTACTATGTTTGATAGTAGATAATCTATGTGCAATGGATATAGTAGTTTGCCCTTTCTCGTTTCTAGCTTGTAGATTCTGAGCAATTATATCTTCACTTTGGGAATCTAACGCACTAGTGGCTTCATCAAGGATCAATATCGATGGATCCAATAAAAATGTTCTTGCCAATGCAATTCTTTGTTTCTGCCCTCCAGACAATTGTGTTCCTCTAGGTCCAACTAACGTGTTTAATCCATCTGGAAAGTTATTTAAAAACTTACTACAATTGGCACTTTCAATAGCTCGTTCTATCCTACCTGGCTCATTGGCAATCTCTTCAGGTACGGAATACAGAATATTTTCTAAAATTGTACCATTGAATAGCATAGGTTCTTGTTGAACAACCCCAAGTAATCTACGGTATTTCCTTAAACTGAAATTCTTGATATCTTCACCGCCAACTAAAATTGAACCTTTCGCTACATCATAATATCTCAATAACAGGGAGGAAACGGTAGATTTACCACTACCTGATGGTCCAACAAAACATACATGTTCTCCAGGCTCAATCTTAATGCTAAAATCTTGGAAAATTTGTTGCTTAGGTCTTGTTGGATACCAGAATGAAACATTCTTAAATTCTACAGTTTTACCAAATAAAGTTATAGGATCTTTACCAATGGTTGGTTTAATAGCAGGTTTACGATCACTTAATTCAAAAACTCTTGCAGCGGCACCAGCACCTTTCATTAATTCAGAATAAAATGTGGATAACCCAAACAATGAACTACCTGTATAGACTGCATACATCATGAAACTGGATAACTCACCAACTGTCAATGCACCCGAAGATATCATATTTGTACCAACAACTAATAATGACAATAAAGCCGTATTGCCAACAAGACCAGTTGAACCGAAAAATAAACCAGATGTTACCGCTTCTTTGTACCCAATGTCAAAAACATTTCTAACTTCAGTAGCATAACGATGTATTTCCTTCTTTTCACCACCATATGCTTGAATGGTCCTAGTAGCGTTCAATTGTTCTTCTGCTACTTTGGTTAAACCACCAACAGATGTTTGCAACTGTCTAGAAAGGTTTCTAATCTTTCTACCATAGATTATGGCCATGGCTCCTAATGGTGGAATCAATAGTAACATGACAGACGTCAATTGCCATGAAATATAACTCATCATACCAAACCCTACAAAACCTTGCAAAATAGCTCTAGTACCATCCGAAACATTTTGAGTAACAGATTTGGCGACTATTGAAGCATCTGTAGACAATCTAGAAATCAGATCACCGACTTTATTCGAATCTAAGAATGCAGCCTCCTGCTCTAATGCTGCCTTCATTGTACGAGTTCTTAGTCTAGCCACTAGTCTTTCACCTGTTACCTTTAAGATAATGATACGACCTGTATTGGCCAATGCACCTACGGTAAAAACAACTCCTAATGCAGTGTAAAATTGTAAAGCTGTCAACCCATATATTTTCTTATCTTCGTCTTCCTTTTCTTTCAGCTTTTCAGAAACACCTTTACCATTTTCTTCATCTGCACTTGGTGGTTTAGCAATATCTAATAACTTACCAATGACACTTGGGACCACCATACTAACAGCACTAGAAATAAAGATAAGCAATAAAGCTATAGAGATGTAGAAAGTTTCGGGTCTTGCTAGTTCAAATAATCGTTTGACATCTTTAAACCCAGATCTACCAGATTCATCTGGGGTCAGCTTCTGGATCTTTGGAGGAATTTTCAATTCACGTTCTTGAGCAGCGACTGCATTGACAGTAGAACTAGCATCAGATATATTTGACGTCCATCTCACTTGGTTAAAAGCTGATAAACCACCATAACAATTGTTGATCTGTAATTTTACCTTAATTGGATTCCCAATGATAAGTCTAGATGCCTTTGGCAAGAAACGAATGTTCATCGACCTCTTTAAAGGTGACGAAACAAGTATCCTTGCTCCGGTAGCTTTAAACATGGCTCTATAGACAAATCAAGGATCTCAGTATTGACTTAATTCCTCTAGATAGTCTACAAATCTTTACCTGGAAATTATTTTAAATCAACCACATTGGTTCATTGTATTATATACGCCTATTATACATATTGAACGCTGATTTAGGCTTAGTAAGAAAATATCAAATTACCCGGATTTCCGAGATTATATATCTCGTTTAAGTAAGTAAATTAACATCCAACGAGCTAGCACCTATAAGACAATATAGGACTTCTAGAACCATTCATCTTCTTTAATCACAATCAATATCTTGTTCTTAATATTTTATTTTACATTCATAATTCTAGTAGTTATATAAAATTTATCATATAGAAATATAGAAGAAAATTTTCAGATTAATTGAAGTATCTTAAAATAATCTTGTTGACTAATTTGAAAAGTTACAAATATCTTATGATGTTTTAATGTCAATGCATTGGATATGATTAAAAACATTCATAAATTCTGCCATTTGACTTGATTAGAGTACACTTTGTAAAAATGCTTATTTCTCGCATTAAAATATTATACTGTTGGCATTGATGACAGTAATAAAAATGACTTTAAGGAAAGACGTAGAAACTGAAGCTTTACTTATCTCGAATAAGGATTGTTTGTTGCACTTGATGGCATGAACTGTGAAAACCCTCCTGATGGTTTAGGGCGCACTTTCCCATTATTAACATGATTCACAGGTGGTTGGTTAAAATTTGGCCTCATATTTTTATTATTATAAGGCATTTGACCAGATGTTGGACTGGCTGCATTCATTGGAATTTGATTCGGATGAGGTCTATTGTATCCTGCAGGAGGCGTTGGTCCACCTTGTTGAGGGAACCTTTGCCCATATGGACTCGTTGTAGGTGAATTTCCATACTTATTATAAGGTGGTTGATGTGGTTGTCCATATGGTGCGTAACCTTGCATATTTTTGAATTGACCAGGTTGCCCTTGAGGAGGTGGGGGGCCCATTCTCATATTTTGCATTGGTGGTGGTTGTGATCTATTTTGTGGAGGGTTACCTTGTCTGAACTGTTGGCCGTGTGGTGGTTGTACTTGTTGCTGTGCGCCATTAGAAACGATATTCAAATTGTACTGAGCCTGTGAATGAGGCATATTAGTATTTTGATGACCTGCAAAGTTTGCGTTATTACCCGCAATAGGAGAGGGTGAATCTCCTGGCATCTGATTAAAATTACCTCTTGAAGTGTTAGGAGAATTATAGGAAGGCTGTTGGCCTATATTTGGATCTGAAAAATTTCTTGCATCATGGAATTTCTGTTGGTTAAAGCTATCGGCACTTCTATTTGAATTTTGTTTTCTTAATTCTTCAGCTTCTAGTCTCTCCACAGAATGGTTACTAGAATTACTATCTTTAATACCATAGTTGAATGAACTTCTTGATTCAGTGTTTGACTGACTAGCATAAATGTTATTTTGTTCAACATAATCGGGATCAAAAATATTATCTTCCCCCACTGGTTCTTTAGCTGTAAAAAATCCATCTTGTAGATTTTCCCTACTTCCCATAGCGCTTCCAGAATATACGCTGTTCATACCAATTTGACTAATTCTTTTACTTAATTCATCAAATTCCTCTATTACGTTTTGATTCCCTGTTGGATATGGCGCTTTTTCTAACGGATTATTTTTTTCAACCGAATGAATACTGCTAGATGAATCAGCTATATGCGATATTTCAAAAGTTTTAGAATCAGAGGAACCAATATATTGATCATAGGCTCCATTTCCATTAATGTCTCTACCAACTTCTAGAGACTGTGGTTTGATATTACCCGAAACTTGATCTGACTGTCCAAATGGAGAAGCCGAATATTTATCGTAAATACCTGCCAAATCTGAAGCAGTAGATAAAACTTTAGGTTTGGGATGAAGTCCTAAACCAGTATCTGAAATATTATTGCTATCCTTATTGAACCCAGCTGTATTAGAGTTTTCGATTTTTAGGTTCATGGGACTTCTTGTTTTTTTGATATTTAGATCGCCTGTATCATATAATAATTTTGTACCGCTTGAACTATATTCCGATGATTGAGCATCTTGATGTAAAGCAGAGCCTTTATCTGAATATTGTAGGTTTGATAGAGAAGAACCACCAGTTACAGAACTTTGCAAGTAATTGCTGTTTTTATTTGAGTAAATATTTGCGTTTGCACTTACACTTCTCTTGTCTTCAGAAGAATTTAGTTGTTTCTTAGGACTTGAAAACTCTGCATACTTGTTCATTCTACTATTAGGGTTAGAGTTCAGACTGCTTTTATCGTCGAATGTAGCTTTGTTGGCTGATAAACTTCTAGGGGTGGTATTTATTGGAAGGAACACATCAGACGTTGGTAATGGAGATGCACTTCCAAATAACTCTTTAGAACCAATACGTGGTGATGCCACCGATGTTGGTAAACTAGATGAAGAACCACAGCCAGTATAACCATTCGTTAACTTTCTTTGTAACAGCTCTTTAATATTAACGCTCCATTCATGAGATGACCACTCTAAACTTGAAGCTGAATTAACTAGAGGCAATAGTTCCTCTAGCTTTAAGTAATATATATGTGGTAAGGTTGGTAAACCAAATAATAAAGACTGTTGATCATCTTTGTTTGCGATTAGTCTCTTTGGTCTACCATAAAGTTTGAAAGTGTTCATAGAAGGAATCAAGAATCTAATAATAGTATCATAACCTGGAACAGCCTGATGCTTTTCTGGCATTATAAATATATCAACTTCTTGTTCAGGTTCTTTGTTGAAAATGATTTTACCTTCAACTTTAATGATAGTTGATGTGTCTATCAACTTATTTGAACTAGGATAAACAGCGTAGATTGCAGTCGCATCTACTAAAGTTGCCATAGCATTTGATTTTTTAACCTTCTTATCGTTTTCATAAAAAAATATTTTACCCTTTGGATTTTTTTTACTTCCAGGTTGAGAAATTACGGCATAGCATCTTTTCCAAGGCATACCAGCACCGAATCTAACACTAACCCAATCTTCATAATTGAACTTAGTATCTGCTAGAACGACTTTAATATCACCTAATTTTGAACCTCTACTGGATAAGAAAGCACCAGTGTAAGCTTCTTGTAAAGAAGTACACTCGAATAAACTCAATCTAATTGCAGCATGCCACATATTGAAGGATTGTTCATTGCTAAACTGTATGAAAAATCTATTTTTCAAAGTGGTCGATACCACTAAAGTATTGTCCATATTTTGTCGACTTTCAGTGACAATTTTATCAACGCTTGATAAAGTTTTCAATACTGCATCAGTGAAATTGAT
This sequence comes from Vanderwaltozyma polyspora DSM 70294, assembly GCF_000150035.1. NCBI lineage: Eukaryota > Fungi > Ascomycota > Saccharomycetes > Saccharomycetales > Saccharomycetaceae > Vanderwaltozyma > Vanderwaltozyma polyspora. Next base: position 180,493 of record NW_001834690.1, read on the forward strand.
ATAAGTTGGTTTAGCAGCGATATTTTTCAATTCAAATGAATCGCCAGACAATTCAGCAGCATCCCATAATGCTAGTTGGGTACCGATAAGTACACCATAAACGTTTCTCCAAACCCTATCAGCTTGGGAACCATCACTTTTCAAATCGTGCAAAATCAAGAATACACCTTCATGGTATCTTCTATGAGCCTGAGCTGACAATAAAGTTACAATTGGTATCAACTCTGGAGACAACTCTGAAGATACTTGAGGCAATTCCAAATCAGTCTCGGGCAAACTGTCATTTGTGAATTTTCTTAAATTAGAGGCAGACCAGGATCTTTTCATAATACTTGAAGAAGAATCTGAACTAACAGAATTTCTCTTGAAAAACCTCGACGGTGAAGGCAAATCTGGAGATTTAGGACCAGAAAACAACCTTTTCATATTAATAAACTTGGTATTACTCTAAAACGTTTGATCAAAATAGTACACCCATAAACGATATCTGGTATATGATAAAAATAAAATAAAATTCACCACGGTGCTGCTGCTCTCTCCTTCAAAAGATACCAACTCTAGAACAAAAGAATATCGTCAAATATACAAATAGAGGTTCAACAATATATATATCAAAACTAATATCCCATAAACTCCTAAAACAACTTTCGAATTCGAACTTGAACTTTAATTCGATTTCGATTTCGAATAAGATTTCATCATCAACTTTTCTTATTCGCAATAAATTTTCAGGACTAGAATTCCTTACAGTAAGACGAAGCCAGAGGAGGCGGACTGGATATAAAAAGAGAAAGGAAGAAAGAATGAACTTGATCTTGGCAAGGCTAGTCCAGTTCGAACGATAAGAGAGCTTACGACGAGACCAGAGTAGGCCAAGGTCGGTTTGATTAGCAGGTTGGCTATGCTGTAATAATATGTATAAGATCTTTAGGTGTTTGTGAGCTTGGTTTATTTATAGTGCAGGTTAAAGGTGCAAGTTCGAATTGGGATTTTGGTGTGATTGTGAGTATACAGAAGTAGATAAGTTAGATTATATATATATATAAATATATATATACTTATATTTTATATATATATACTGATTTATGACGTATATGATGGTGAAGGGGGGGAGGGGGAGGAGAAGGTGGACTGGGAAATGCGTTTGATTTAGCTCTTTGTTTCTATAAAAACGTGGTACTCTTTTAAGATATTTTTTATCTGTATGAAATTGAATTTGAATTTGGTTTTGAATTTGGTTTTGATCTTCTTATTTTGGATTATAGAATTTTCCATGTATCTTCAACACCGTGACAGAACTTTGAGCAAGCTACTGAGGCTGATAGTGGATAATTGGATAAACCGATTTTCTCATCAACATATTCATCAGCGAAATTGTCTTTACCTCTTGCCATGGCACCTACAAACAAACATATACTTTCGTCATCGTCTAGCTTTTCCATGTAATCTTGTACTCTTACCACTGGAGCATCAAATGATAATGTTACTTTACGACATTTAGTTGGTAGATGATCAGTGATTGGGTTCTTGATTACTTTTAATAATTTCTCTTCGGAGTTAACAGATCTGATAGATAGTTTGTGTAATAGTTGCACCATCAACCCTGAGAATCTTTTGAAAGTTCTTGGAATACGAACAGTTGGGTTCACTTCGACTAATACACCTCGACTGGTTTGAATATATACTTGTAATTTCCCAGCTTTGTTGATTGGTGAATCTAATAATGTTAAAAGACATTGGTGGGTAATATCAGGTCTGGCTTCGCTGATATCCCTACCCATCTTCTTCAACACACCTTGATGATCATCACAATTTAATAAAACATATTTATCACCACCTGGTCCAGATGATGAAATCTTATGAGTCTCTAAAGATGCCATACTCAATACCACAATCAGTCTCTGAGTAACCTTATCTTTGGATGTCAAAACTGGAGGTGCTTGTGGAACTAATGAAGCTGGCAAGGCTTTCTGTTCACCTGCTCTCATAGCATCTCTTACTTTCGAATCTTCAACCATTGCTTAAAAACTTGGAAAAAATTATTATTCGTCTCTCTAGGTTCTTACCTTGGGATTACTTTCAATTGAAATTTAAAGCTAGGGTATCCCTCTATATCCTTAGTATGTACACTTATAACTGGTCCTAAATTGAGAGAAACTCATTAAAAAACCAATACCATCTTTAAATATCCATCTCATCGTTTGGGTTTTAGTCTCTCTCTCTGACTGGTTCATCGCTGAAATTTTTCACTCGATGAGATGTGTCGTAGGAGACGAAATGAGATGGTATGGTATTAAGGTAAGCTTAATTATTAGGTTGGTGACAGTGTAATGAATGATGTTTATCAGCTGTATTCACGGTCATGAGTGGATTGAATATATTTGTATTTGATATTACTGGCTTATTCATTTTAATTAAATGATAATGTCCCTATGTGAGAAACTGAAGTCTTTCTTTTTTATTATTTAGGTCTCGTGATTGAGATAAATGAAACAATATGAAATATGACCAAAACATTAAATTGATATCATACGGAGATATGATGTACTCTTCTAAAGAAATACATAAATATATAATAGAAAATCTCGATATACATTTGATAGTTAATTAAATTAAATATATTTCCATGGGATCATTCGATTGGGATTTCTGAAATAGTGACCTTTTTACCTTATTATAACAGAATTTTGCCTATTCCGAATAGTGAAATTTTGGACTATATTAAAATAAACTATGGAACTATTCAGTATTGATAACATTAACTTGAATAGACTTATAAGGTTGGTAACAAACACGATGGCGATATGTCTATGAATGATGATAGCTTTTTAGATGATGACGATGATGATGATATCCTGTTAGAGTTGGGTTCACGTCCACCAAAGATAGCAACACAATTCTTTTCCACCGCTCCTACACAATTTCTTCCTGATACGAAACCATCATCACAAGAACAGCAACAACAAACTGCTCCTAGTGACAATGACAACGTTGATTCCGACTTAAAGATGGAATTGACTAAAGCTCAAGGTGAAGCAAGTATGCTTCGTGATAAGATCAATCTTTTGAATCAGGAAAGGGAACTCGAAAAGCAAGCACAGAAGAGTAATAAAGAAACTACAGAATCTTCACACAAACATAAACTGGAACAGTTACAAAAAGAGATTCAGTATCTGCAGGATGAAAATAAGTTCTTGAATTTAGAGTCTAAAAGATTGTCCAATTATAATAGATCAAAACAGAGAATTTCAAGATCAGGAACTCCAGACACAGCTAATACCAGTAATGTAACGGATACTATAACTACAACAACAACCTCTGCTACAAATATTTCAACTGCAACGATTAGTACAGCATATACATCACCACTTGTAAAGAAACGTAAAATAGAAGAATCAACTCCAGTTCCAAGAAAGAATTATATAAGCATTAATCCAACTAGAGTTACTCCAGATGAAACAAGTGAATTCTTTGATACTTTAATGTTACACAAGATATGCGGTGTTGAATTAACGACTATAGAGATACTAAGAAGGATAAAGCTAGGACATATAGATACATTCCATCATGGTTCTTTAATAATTAAAACAGATGATTCAATTGGTGACGCCATAATAGATTTATTATTAAAACATAAAAAAAGTGCCAAGTTGAATAATTTCATAGATACACTTTTAGAACATGTTGGTAGTTTGATAATACAAATTTCAATGGATAAGAAAGAATCAAATTTAGCGGTACCATTCTTGATTGTATTAATGCAACAAAGTATGATATTTAGACCCAGTGCAGTACCGTATGTGGCATTAAAGGACATTTTCATTTTTGCCTGTGATTTAATAAAAAAATTCCAGCATGTATTAAAGGAATCATTGCATGAATCACCATTCGAATTATATGTAGAGCCCCAAATTTTCCAATATGAACTTATTGACACATTAATAGTCTTTTATTCCTTTGATATGCTCGAGACATCATTACGAATTTTGCAATCACATCAGGTAGATGCTATCAAAGGATTTTTTGATGAATCAACAATGAAATCAATTGAGTACATATACAAGACAACTTTGGCTTTATCGTTTAAGACAAAAACCAATGTTATATTTAATACGGTTGAAATATTGAATATACTTTCGACCATGGCTTTAATGGTGTCAAGTAATGGTAATTTAATTGAATATAAATGGTGGTCTGATTGTATAATTAGGCTATTTAATGTACTGAACAAAGAGATTGATAATCGAAAATTATACGAGGAGGATAATACTAATTTGTATCTTTCCAGATTTGATGATTTTTATGGGTTAATAAGGAATATTGGTAACAATTCTATCGGTAGAGTAATTGTCAAGCTAATTGATGGAGATAAGTTACAAAGTATCCCCAAAGTAATTTCAAAAGATGACTTAACATTTGACACTGAAGATAATTTTATGAATAACAATGAGCTTGAGAAGTGGTTTCTAGAATTAAAGGAAACTATTTTGAATATTATAGATAATTTGATGATAATATATTCAAATGAACGTGATATCATCAATCATGAATTATTAAAACAAATGGTTCAAATGCTAACAAAGGAACAAAAGTTCATGATAGAGAAGAAAATTGGGCAGTTGTCTATGAATCTAGGGCTTAGATGTGAAATAATTGAACATTTAATAAGTATAGTATACAACATATTAATGAATCATAATGACAAATTAGGGAAGGAGAATGTTAAGGATATAGAAAGTGAATTAATTCTGGCATTGTGGAGGATTGTAGCGTCATATGTAAAGAAACCCAATGAAGATGATATAATGGATAATGTGCAGTTAATAGATAAATTGTATGAAATGAGGATAAGCGATGAGATTGAGGTGTTTGACGAATCGATGGAGGATATGCCAGAATATATGTTACAAGAATTAAAGCATGATTTAGTTGATAGAGCACCAAGAATCATGCAATTACAGTATAATAAAATATATCAGGAAATGGCAAGGGAGATATTAGAAGCACTAGACATATCCTTAGAAGAGATGGACTCGTTGTATGTGGCAATGGGTGTGTAGTAGTAATAGTAGGTGTACTATATTAGCATATATATTTATATTTTATATAGACATAAATATCAAGAAATGAAATAATGCATAGCTAATAAACTAACTGATTTAATTAATCAATGTAATGAATTATTATTTTAAAAATCTACAAATATAAAATATACAAATAGTATAACAAATTAATGAAATTAAATATATTCCAAATTAGTAGAATTAAGCAGAAGCCTTAGCAGCAACACCAGATTGGAAACCGTTCTTGAATCTTCTAGAGACGTTCTTCAAGTATCTCATTCTACCGGTACCAGTGGTGTGTCTTCTCTTAGCCTTAGCACCCCAGTTGTAAGATCTAGTCTTAGCAGCTGGATAACCACAGGCAGAACAGGTCTTCTTTTGGACGTGGAAAGAACGACGACCACATCTGTTACACAAAGTGTGGGACTTGTTGTGACGCTTACCGAATGAAGGAGTACCCTCTGTTTAAAATATAATTGATAAATATAACGTTAGTAAAAAAGAATTGAACATTCATCGAAAACTTTCTGGGATTCCAACCCACTACATATGCAGAACATCAAAGAACTAAATTCGAATAAGGTCGACTTAATTGAGCATTTCACTTCACTAATCTTGGAAGTAGGTTCTAAACGTATTCAAATACCTAGACATGACAAAAAAAATTTTTTTTTTAATCTTCTTTACCATTCTGTGCCATGTCTTTTATATCATTCATATCAGGATACTAATCAATATCTAGATTCAAAGTATTACCCATAAATATGAGCAAAACTGGACCACATAGTACTAAATAAATCCCAGGTGTTATGCCTCATCCCAAGTTAAATAATCCTTATCCAATGTTGCCAACGTAAAGTAAACCATCGTCGTTTGCATATGTAGTTGGTCTAATCAACTTTATCTATTTCTTGTACATACTACCCATCTTAAATGTCTATATGTTTGCTGGTCTGTTAAATACAATAAATGAAGAGACTATACTACAAGTGAATATATAGTTCTAGTTATATACTATTCTTATAACAGAAACGATAATGGATAACTTTGCATCTAAACCAGGATGATACCAGATGTTGCAGTAATGAGTGAGAGTGAGAGTGGGGACTAAACCAAACCCAAAAAATCAATAGAGAGTATCAAGAAAATTGTCAACTAGATAGTTTTGCTTTGGATGTGTATCTATCCATTGCATTGCCAGGTATGGTATAGTATAGTATGGTATAATATGGCATAGTATTGGGTATTGGTTGTGAGTGAAAAAAAAAAGTTTCAAGAGTTTATTGATATTTGCTAAGAAACAGCGGTAGCTGAGCTATTCGAAAACAGGTTTGGTCGAGATAATTTTTGATGAAAAATTGCCGAAGTTACCCGGCTGGACACTTGTTGGGCAAACGCTGAACAAAAAAAAGTTGCGTCGCTTTGTTTTTTTTGATGTTTGCCAGATTTTGCGATTTCGGTGTGTGTATCCTGCGCGAGTTTACAGAGGGGAGGCTATGGAGGGCGAGGCGAAACACAAAATACAAAATACAAAATTCGACAACTGGCTGAGGGACGGAAACCAAACAGTCCGATGGACAAACAGATGGCTAATGGTTTCTGGTGCACTGGTGTATAAATAAAACAATGTACGGGTGTATAAACAGTCACTTTGTTATTTCAGGGTAACGCGTGACGCGAAAATAAATCACCTTTATTTTATTTTCAATATGAGTACTCTGGTTTTCGTGTCTGTCCTCAATTGTTGACGCGTCTCATCGGATATATACCTCTTTCTCATCATGACAAATATCCTCTAAAGATTCACTTCTCTGTACTTACAATTATATATATATATATATATATAAACTTATTGATCTTTTGACAAGTTCAATGTCTTCCTGTCTCTGGGCATATATCTGTTGCCTTTACCAGAAAAGACAAAATTTCAGAACACAGGCTCATTCAGTTATATAACCTGGTAATCCAAAGCATGTCGTACTTCCATCGTCACCATTGCCAATCTGGCTCTACTCAATAAAATGATCCCGAATATTAAATGATGTATTTCAGGGCAAACCAGAAGCTCTTTCATCAGTGGCAAAGATGATCTCGATCGTGGTAGACGCTTAGGTTATCCTACCCCACACCCTTCTTCAAGTATGGGTAGATTATCTTCTCCTGTAAGACACTCTCATTCACATGAAAACAGTAATAGTAGTGAACTCGAGCCTAGTCACTCTGAAAAAAAGTTTAATGTCCCACCAATTCATATTGAATTGAATCCAAACGACTCCACAGAACAGAAAATTGGACGTTTATCTTCTGAATGTAATATCATCCTACCAAAATTGAAAAATATCTCAAGAGTGCATGCTACTTTAACCTATTCAAAGGCTGATAATAAAATCAAGTTGAGATGTTTGGGTCTAAACGGTTTGGTTGTCGTTTTCCCACGTAAATTATCTTGTCAATTGGGAAGACGTGATAATGTAAACCCTGTATATGAATTATCTACAGATGCTTCTCAATTTAATGGGCACTCGGAGAAGGAATTCATCAAGCATAATGATTTGTCTTCTTTTGTCCTCCTTAAGGATGAAACAGTATACATGCCTTATATTAAAAATACAATCATTGATTTTAGACAAGTCGAAACATTTGTTACAATGAAACAGTTAGATTACCCAGAACACGAAGTAGCTTCTTCAAATATCGAATTGCCTTCAACTCCAGTTAGATCATTCACCGAAGTAAACAAAGAGCATCCAGTAATCAGTACACCAGTGCGTCAACAAAAGCGTAACGAACTCAATCGCCGTAAATTAGAGTCACCTTCCCCAATCAAGAAGGATTCCCATCATAAGCATAAACAGAATAAGACACAAGCTATTCAAAAATCAGAATCGCCAGAAGAGTTGATAAAAAATATGAATGAAAAAGGTATTAATTGCATTGAATTAGGACGTGTGTTAGCCAATCATTTGGCATTCGCAAACGTTCAACAGACTCCATTATCTCAACTTCAATCAGTCAACTCTAAAATATCAACACTATCAAGATCTCAGGTCCGTGCTCTTCTACATGAAGAACCTTGCATTGGTGTGATCTTCCGTCAAGGTAAAGATGCTGCTGGTAAGCCATTGGATGAAGAATATTACTACGACCTAGAAAATGATCCAGATCAAGAAAGAAGAAATTTAGTGTCATCTTTGAAGGGTGGAAGAACAGGTTTAAGATCATGTAGAAGAACGCATAAACAATACTTTTGGAAAAAACCAGCTAAATAATCAGGCAAGTAAATAATATTTTGTATAATTATTTATAAAATATACATTCAATCATAAACAACTCACATTTAATCAAGCTAATAATTCTCTATGAACCAATATTTTCAATTACAATTGCTATGGGTTGCTGCTTATTACGTCATCGGACCTGTATATGAAAGAAAAATATCTAGATATAAATATGGGTAGCTATCAATTTAGTCTAAAGTATATAAATCAGGAGTGAAAGAAACAAGTTAGAGTAGACTGAATTGGACGACTAGGAGTTAATTACGATAATATCTGATGTCTAATCAAGGGAATATCATTAGAATTTGTTCTACAGCTAATGATTTCGAAAAAATTGGTTTAGGTATCATTTCATATAATTTAGGTTATATGCAGGGGAAGAAATACTGAAAACTGCCAATAGAACAGATGAACTGACTGTTCTGGCCACCAACTTATTGGATGGAATTGAAAAGTTTAAACAAGATGTGGTAAATGATGCTTCAGATGAGTCCCAAGCAGCTAATGTGCTATTAAAGGATCAACAGAAGGCAAAAATATATGTGTTAAATTTCACTATGAACTTGTACAATAAGAAACTGTTACAAGTTAAGGATGGCCCATGGGATGATGATTTAAAGAAAGGATTATGGTGTTGCATCATTTTGTTCAGCTCCATTTTACATTTATGGCTTGATAGCCTAAATGACCCTGAGCCTTTGAAAACCAAGATAAAATACTGTAAAGTTTATATTTCAAAGCTCATTAAGGGGGAGCTAGCTCCTGTTGCAGATGAAGAAAATGAGCAATCACTATCGGATATAACTAATCCAAAACTCGATATCAAAGATTTCTTTGAGACTAAAAATGAGGAAGATGAAAGGTCAGATGTTGAAGATGAAGTATCTGGTAATGTTACGGGAACCGAAGAACTTGAACCTAATACTAATAAAGATTCAGAATTGGAATTCCCTATAGATGATCAAGAGGATGAAGTGAGGTCACTGATTGAAAAGGCTAAAAGTGTGCTGAAAGAAAAACAAGAAGAAGAAGAAGAAGACCAAGAAAGCGAATATCACAAGCCACCAACTGAAGATGAAATCAAATCTATGATTGCGAAAGTTGAGGCAATGGAGGAACAAGAAAATGAAAGTGAAATTGCTGAGTCGCCTAAATTCATACTACCTGAGATTCCTGATTCCACACCGACGGCTGCTCCAGTATTTATAGATGAGAGTGATGAATCTATAATGGAAGTTGATGAGGAAAGTCCGGATGTAGAGGAACCTATAATCAAGCCACATCAATATAAGAAAGACGAGATAGAGGATATGATGGATAGAGTTGGCCAAATTGAAAAAATTCAAAAACTTGCCAAATATGCTATAAGTGCTTTAAATTATGAAGACATAGGAACAGCGGAAGACCAATTGACACAAGCGCTTGAAATGTTACGTAAACTGAAATGAAAATCCATTGCAAACTATTTATCTATGAATAAGATTAGAATAGAATAAAGAATAAAGAAAATGAATTTGTACGAAAATACTTTTATAATTTTTTATATGTACATTATATGTTCTACATAATATTGATATTTATAATAGAAGAAATACTTTATGCACGGGAGAATGAATGATTAACACATGCCTGTATAATTATCAATGCAAATAGAAAACTTTCTTTTTGAGATCTCATATGTAATCAATGATGAGAATAAGGACAAAATACTTGTTGAGAAGTGTTCATAGTGATAGAATCAGGATGATTTGAAAAAGGTAAGGTAGGGGGAATAAATTCAAGCTATTGAAATAAAAAAACTGAATGGATAATAAATGCTAATTCTTGTTGAGAAAAATAATAATAATTAAAATTACCAATCAATTAGATTAGAATTTCAAAGCCTTTGGTTGTTCCCATGGGTATTCTTGGTTGGTGAAGTGACCGTAAGAAGCGGTTGGCAAGTAGATTGGTCTAGCCAAGTCCAATTCCTTGACTAAGACACCTGGTCTCAAATCGAAGTTGTTCTTAATGATTTGAATGATTTCTTCATCAGACTTAGTAGCGGTACCATAAGTGTCGACGTGTAAAGATAATGGTTCGGCGACACCAATAGCATAAGAGAATTGGACTTCGACTCTCTTACATAGACCGGCAGCCAACAAAGACTTGGCAACCCATCTAGCAGCGTAAGCAGCGGAACGATCGACCTTGGAGTAATCCTTACCGGAGAAAGCACCACCACCGACAGCGGAAGCACCACCATAAGCATCGACGATAATCTTTCTACCGGTTAAACCGGCATCACCTTGTGGACCACCGATGACGAATCTACCGGAAGGTTGGATGTAGTATTTGGTGTTTTCATCCAACATGTCAGCTGGACAGACCTTGTCGATGATGTCAGACTTAATCTTTGATCTCAAGTCGGCAGTAGAGATTTCTTCAGCGTGTTGAGCGGAAACGACGATGGTGTCGATTCTCAATGGGACCCATCTACCGTTATCGTTCTTGTATTCGACGGTGACTTGAGTCTTGGTGTCTGGTCTCAACCATGGCAAAGAGCCGTCTCTTCTGGCGTCAGCCATAGCCATGTTCAACTTGTGAGCCAATAAGATGGTCAATGGCAAGTATTCTGGGGTTTCGTCGGTAGCGTAACCGAACATGATACCTTGGTCACCGGCACCTAATTCTTCCAATTTTTGTTCCAAATGCAAACCTTGGGCGATATCTGGAGATTGTTGTTCGATGGCGACCAAAACGTTACAAGTCTTGTAATCGAAACCCTTTTCGGAAGCGTCGTAACCGATCTTCTTGATGGTGTCTCTGACGATTTTTTGGTAGTCCAACTTTGCGTTGGTGGTGATTTCACCAAAGACCATGATCATACCAGTCTTGGCAGCAGTTTCACAAGCGACCTTTGACATTGGATCTTCAGCCAAACAGGCGTCCAAGATAGCATCAGAGACTTGATCACAGATCTTGTCTGGGTGACCTTCACCGACGGATTCAGAAGTAAATAGAAAAGTACCAGCCATTGTGTTGTGTGATTTTTATTATTTTATTATATTATATTAAAATAATATGTGGGTATGGATTAACTTATCTGTGTGAAAAGAAGAAGTACGATTAGAACAAGAAAGAATTGTAAAGAGCAGGAGCTAGAATAAGAAATTGAAAAGAGGATATTTCTTGAATGCAAGAGATGAATGGGATGACAATGAATTGGATATCAGTCTTTTATATATAGTTGAAATCTAGAGATTTGAAGCAAGAGTTAGAAGGTGTTGATGTTGTTTGAAGGTCTGGTGGTTTGGTGGTTTGACAGTTTAAAGGATGTTTGTTTGATGAAAAATTTTTCATTGTCGAAGCATCGAAGATTGATAGTAGTGTGATAAAGTATAGTATAGTATAGTATAGTGTAACCAGCAGAGTGTCGATGAGATTTGGCTGAAAGTTTCGAAACGTGAAAAAAACAGTTTTTGGGTTTTTGGTGTGTTCGCTTCGGTCGGTCGGTCGGTTGGTCGGTTGGTTGGCTTGCTCGGCCGGGCAGTGAGATGCGATGAGGTGGGCAGGAGTTGGGCCTGTGTGTTCGTGTCGCTAGCAGATGGGAGGGCGAGAGCGAAGGGAACGGTGGTGAGAAGTGTGGCGTCTTGTTTGTTTGTCGTTGTGGGAAGGACGCAGGGAAAACTGTGGATTGTCTGTCTGTCTGTCTGTTTGTTTGTTTGTTTGTTGTTTTGTGTTTCTGTGTTTGTTTGTTTGGTCATGTGACCCACAGTGTGTCCAGCGTTACAATTCCACTTTTCTTCCTCTCTTTTTCTCTTCTTTTAACGGTGTTGTCGTACAGAGACGCTCTCCGAGAGCAGATCTGTGTGAAGGTAGAAATAGAAAAACTGTGGCGCCCCCCACCGGCAGAGCAACGAACGGTTCAGCGAAACTCGCAGCTGTGAGTGAGTGAATAAGTAAGTGAGCATGTGCAAAGAGAGGAGGAGAGACGGGTAACCCAACCCAGCGAAACAAAAAGAAAAAGAAAAGCTTGGCTGGTCATGTGATGGAACTCTGGGTTGTTGCATACGTATGCCTATCCCATGTCAGAAGTCACGTGTTGGTGACATGTGACGTGCAACATGTGTCCCCGCTGCTTGGACAAATATACGTGAGACATTACAACACCAACTACGAGCGCACACAAACTCAAAATCCTATTTCACTCTATTGTAATAATGATAATAACAATAATATATATATATATATATATGGATACATACTACCTCTATTTTTACATGACAGCGGGTTCGTCCCTCCGCAATGCAGCTCTACACCCCCAATGGACTCTTGCCAAACTGTTTGTTGACGAAAACCCATCTCCAACATAAAAATACAGTCGCTAACCCAATACTAGATCCAAACAACACATCATACCAGTGATGGCGATGGTCCGTCAGCCTCGATATCATCACTACCACAGCTAAAACTACACACCACAGATGCCTTACCTTGTTACCGTTAACAAAATAGCATTGCCATAAAAATATGAATCCCATCCCACTGCTAATAAAACTACTGTGCCCACTTGGCGTGCTCTTCAAACCTTCATGCAATATCCCCTTGTTAGCTTGTTTGCACACATCAAGGTTATAATACTCTTTCTCTTGGCCCTTTGGAATCATCGGCTGACATCTCTCTAGGAAGTCCGGACGTAGATTACCTATAAACAATTTTAACGAATTCGTAATAACCCCATTGATAGTAAGAATCAACCCAAGGCAAACCAAACTCAGATGCAACAAATGCATCTGCTTGGAGATACTCCTTGGCCTCGAGGTTAGCCAATTGGGATCATTCTTGTTGCTAGAAGTATCTTTAACTTTCTTCAAAGACAGATCACCAACCAGGCAATGAACAACGACGACAAACGTACTCACCAAAACACTGATACCAATACATTCAGCCCCAGAAACGACTTCATCCGCAACATAGGACTTGGATATACTAGAATCATCTAGTTTAAACTTGACTCGATTAGTTCTTGGTACTAAGATAAATTCACTGTAAAAAAAGAAAAACAGACATACTCCAATGCAAACGTATTGCAATGAATATAATTTGAAATATCTAGTAACCAATCGATCCTGGAACATCGCTACCCCTTCTGATACCTAGAGATTAAAGGCAAACCCCCCAACCCACAAGACAACATCGAGATACCAATCAACAATATATCCCATTCTCTTGTATACTTTCGAAACAGCTTTGCCAAGATCCCAAGATCAACTTGTTTTCGAAACTAGATTTAAAGATTTTTCGATGAAATTTGTCAAATTCTTCCATTCGCATCACGTCATAGTTAAAGGTGAAATTTTACAGCAATTTCGAAAATTTAAAGGTCAGTCGCTAGCAATGGAGCAATTGATTCGTAAAGGAAGGGGGGCAGGAGGAGGTGGTGAGATGACCTTGATGTTAACGATAGCAAACGTATTTTGGTTTACTTGTGTGTATTTGTATATATATAAATAGTTTATCCATGGTAGTAACTTATGTTTTTTTTGTATAGTTGTCTTGGATTAATAACTCTTGGAGGACAAAAAATAGTAGGTCTCGTAAGTGAATTAAGGTAGAACACTATGAATCAAGGTATTAATGTTTGTAAGACTGTGGTCGAAGCATTGTCTAAACATGACATTGTTCAAGATGTAATTAAGAATATTTCTTTTAAACCTTCAGGGTTTTTAGTTATTGAGTATGGTACAAATTTACCTGTTACTATGGGAAACCTTTTACCTGTTGCTCAAACACAAGCTAAGCCAAAGATTCAATTTATTTCAAGTCCAAACGCTAATGAGAACAATCAAGACGGGTTCAAACCATTTAGTGCTGATAAAAGTAATCTTTTCACTTTAGTGATGACTGATCCGGATGCTCCTTCAAGAGTTGATCATAAATGGTCAGAATATTGTCATTATGTTTCTACCGATATCCCATTGAATAATGAGTCCGGTGATAACGATTTAAATTTCACTACTAGCTTTATTAATGAAGGTAATACATTGATCCCATACATGGGTCCAGGTCCTCCAAAGGGTACTGGTCAACACAGATATATCTTTATGTTGTTTAAGCAACCAAACAATGTTAATGGTTCAAGTTTCACTCCAATCAAGGATAGACCAAACTGGGGCTATGGCACTCCAGCTACTGGTGTGGCTAAATGGGCCACAGAAAACAATTTGGAATTGATTGCAACCAATTTCTTCTTTGCTGAAAACGTATAAATAATTGAAACTATTCAACTAACTAATGACTCGTTTCTTCAATTATGCCTTTATATATACCTTTTTAACATATCATACATAAATGAAATGAATATTTTTAAATGAAAAGAGAAATTATAAGCACAATTGTTTAGATTTAATCAAATAGATTAATATAAATAAATCTTTATGACACATATTTATGACATATTGACTAATATTCACATTTGATGTTTTAAAAATTTATAAAAATGTATCAAGGATATTATAACTTAAACTATTAATTAGTATATCATTTTTTAAGGGTTTAAGAATTTTCTATTCATAATTTACTGTATCTATTAATGGAATAATTCCTTTACCAATTCTTTGTAAACGCCAATTTGGAAATCATCCAATTCAATTTTATTTAATGGAGGCGCCATAATATACCCATTGCTATTATTTGAGGCATTAACATTGGTATCAAGGATATCATCTCCAGTATAATTTTTAACCATTAATTGATACATTTGTAATTCCTTTTTGTTGGCATCATAATATTTAGAATATATATCTAAATTGTTCGGAATGGCGCACAACCAAATTCTTGTCTTGTAAAATTTAAATAATTCTTTGATTAATTCCCTAAAATCGTTTCTTTCTTCACATATATAATAAAATGTCAGCTTCTTTCTATCAAATTGAAATTCGGCATTTAATATAGTAATGTTAAGGGCAGAACGATTAGAATTAGAGTTGGTTCCTGCCGATTCTTGAGATCCATCTTCGGAGTTAGCCGAATTCTTACTGGACATGTTGTTGTTTAAGGCATTCAATTTGGTCTTCGCAACATGTAACGCCTTCAATTCATCTTGGAACTTATTGTGTAAATTCGTTGTCACTTCCCATGGAGTAGCGAATCTAATCACTTGTTTAGATGGAACAACTAACTGCGTCAATTCAACAACGTCATATAACTTTGAGTTTAATTTGTCACCCTGACCTTTGGTACATTCAATTAATGCATTTATGAAATCCTTGTTTGGATAGTGTTGTGATTTACTAGTGATTAAAGAATCAAAATGAATTTTCTTCTTCAAGAAGTAAATAAATAAAGCCAGCTCTAAATCAACAACTGGTTCCACTACTAATGCCAAGTCTTTACCACGGTCACCATCAATGATGATCATGTCACCACGTTGCATTAGTAAATTTGCATTCTCTGGAATTGAAAGTAATTCTAGCTTACCATTTTTCAATGTGACCAAAACTAAAGGTTTGTAGGATGTACAAATTGGTGAATTAACAGTACTATTCTTGCGGCTTGATTTTAGGTTTGAAGATTCTTGGGAACTATCTATTCTCTGATCGTTTGCTTTTATTCTATTTTTATCGTTACCTAAATAGGAATCGCGTCTATTAATGTAATTAGTATTACAACTTTTCAAAAATTCTAAAAATGACAATGCAGGATTCTTCTCTGACTTATCTGTATCAGAAGGCTTCGACCTTATCATAGATTTAATATAATCAGCAAAATCATATACAATAGAACTTGAAAAATAACTGGCACCACATTCAATATAAAGTTTCTTTAAATCATCAGATGCTTTAATTTGTTGATCTGGAGATATTGTCAAACCACTATCCAAATTCAGTTCATCAGACTGTAAAGAGTTTTCAGGAAATCCCTGAACATTATTGCCACCTAATTGTTGTGAGTATTGTAAGTAATTATAGGTTTGAATTGAAGCTGCTGTTGATGGGGCCGTACTTGAAACATATGGTTGTGTATTACGACGATACTGGGGGTACAAATTATGGGACATATTCGGTACTGTTGGAGCAGTACTTGGTGGATACATGTTAGAAGAAGCTCCAGAAACACTATAATTTCTTTCTTGTACAATTGTATTTGAACCGTTGTTAAAAATGGATTCACGCAAAATACCCATTGTGTTCACACCTTGGGCATTTCTATGAATTAGGGTATCAGAAATGTAGGAAGACCTTCTTGCAGTTTCTATATACTGCTGGGACTGCTGTTGTTGTTGCTGATTTTGGTGTTGATGTTGATTTTGGAAATCTGTGTACTGATTCCCTGAACTATGGATAGGGGTTGGAATATCAGTTGGGCTCAAGTTATTGGTATGACCATTATTGTACTGGCCAGGAAAATATAATGAGGAATGGCTTATATGATTCTGGTTAGCGAAACTTCTATCATTAGTATGGTCCTCCAACCCAAAACTGAAAAGGGCTTGGTTCTTCGGATCATTCCTTGTTGAATTCTGTGAAATACTTGGAGTTGATTGACCTAAAACATTAGAGTGGTTATAATTTGAATTATGTGGATCCACAGTAAAGTTCCCATGGTAATTAAATGGCTCTGAATTTGAAGCTGCCATCTCAAAAGCTGAAAACGATAGTCGATTAGATGCTGACTGACTGTTGAAAGTATGAGAATCATTTCCTTCTAAATTAAAACTTTTAAAACCATTAATGAAATCAATGCTATGGCCACTGCTATCGGCAGCTGCATCTAAGTGTTCGTTATCTCCAGATGGTATTTTATCACTTTTTGGATCATTTTGGGTATCACCATGGATTTTGAGTTTTGAAACGATTTCATTTGTTATCCTGCTATTCCTCAATTGGGCACTACTGGACAATAATTTACTAGGTAAATCTGATAATGACTTACCACTACTATTCTTGAAAAGCAGTTTATCATAATAATTTCTTAAAGCTACGTTATCCGAAAGACTAGTAGTACTATTAACAGATGGTAATTCAGCAGTCATAGTATCAATATTGTTTGAAGCGGTAGTATTAGTATTGTTCAAATCTTTTTGAGAATTATGATTATTTGTGTAGTTAATCATGGCCCTAATTCTTCCTTCTCCCTGTTTTAATTTAAATTTTATCTCTATCTAAACAAATATGAAAAATCAAAGAAAAGAGTAAGAAAGCAGTAGGAAAATATCTATGTATAACAACTCTGTTGTTATTATTATTGTTATTGTAATTATTTTTTTTTAAATCAATTGTCTTTGACCTATAATATCAATATTCATAAAACGTTATTCAAGGAAAAGATGAAACAAAACAAAACGAAACAAAAATGTAAATATATTTGCTGAAAAATATCTTTAACTTTGTTCAAAATGTACGGCAAATGCTCTATAATGTGTCGAAAAAGAATTCCCTGTTCTTGAAAAACTAATGAAATGTGGGGGGGGCTTTGAGATTCAGAAAAACTGGAAATCAACAAGTCTCTCTATCTATCTATGTTTTCGTTAACTTTTTTGCCTTCACTGGTAATTTAAAAAAAATGAAAAAACAAAAAAACAACCGAAATTAAGACCAAAAAAAAAAATACTTGATTTTAACGGTAGATACAACGGTTTGGAGGAATGGGTAACTGAAAATACACTTTCAAATGGAAATGGAAATGTCTATCTATACCTTTATTTGTATTGAATTTGGTGTATATGATGTATGAACTTTTTTGTAAACCGTAGTATAGATCTTTTGTTGTAGTTGCACTTTTGCAATATTATATCTATTGTAACTTTACAATGAGAGATAGTACTCAAATAATTGAGCCCTTTCTAAAAATAAACAAATGTGCGTCTGTGTGTGGAAAGATGTACGAGTGAGGAACAAAAAATCAAATTCAAAAAAGTCAGTTTTCAGAACAGTATATATATTCCAACGAAAAAAAATACTAAGAAAACAAACAAATATCTGAATTTCACACGAATGAGGTAGTACCTTTTATTATTCTAGTTGACTTAATTATTCTTTTCTAGTTCTTAATATCCAATCTTTCTTCTTGCACCAGCCAGACCAGGGAAAGAAAGAAAGAAAAAAATTATTCGAAAAAAACTGTCAATAACGTAAACTGAACTGGGCAAAACCTCAAAAAGCAAAACGAACACGACTCACTTTTACAGAAACTCCCAGAGATAGCAGATGGATAGATGACGAGAGAGAAAAAGCTACTCTACACGGGGGGAGGTGGAGGGGGTAGGGAATATAATAACTACCAATTCAATACTTGAATATATATATATATATACGTTATGGATATATTATATTATAATATAATATAAATATATCGTAACGTAATTCAAAAATTGAAAAGAAAATAATGTCACAGATAAGAACTATTAATGTTTTTTTTCTTTGTCGAAGTCCCTTCCACCTTGCTTGTTGCTTCTTTAGTCTTGTTTTAGCTTAATGAATTTTTTTCTTGCAAAAAAAAATTTGGAACTTTTCTTCAAATAATAAAGACGAGTGCCCCTTAGCACTGAACCCTTAAAAACAGTAGTGTACAAAACAAACTGTAATGTGTTAAAAAATGTAGGTTAATTATTGCTTTATAAGAACAACTTTTTTCGATGTCTGTATTTTTTTTTCTTAAAAAGATTTCTTTCCTCTAAGCCAAGCCAAACCAAGCAAAGTCAAAAAACAAAATACCTTGCAATGGGGTAAATAAGCTATGATGTTAGTTTAATAGCTTATATTCAGCCAGTTGCTAAACCTAACCAGTTGCAGAATCTTCTTGGAATCTTTATCTTCAAAAACAAAAAAAGAATAAAAAAATAAAAAAAGAGTAACACCTAAACTTAACAGTTTCTTCCTTCCCAGAAACTTGAATAATCTTGATTAATACCAACACTTGGCTTCTGTATATTAGCTACAAGATTAGAGATTTCATTGATAAAATAAAGGTCAACTTCTTCTACTAACCCTTTGAGTTAATTAGTATACAATAGCTAAAATCCTTTATAGTTTCAGTGTCATCCCTTTGCGCCTCTCCTTTTTTTTTTTTTTTTGTTTTTCGCCCCCCTCCACAAAAACAGCCATCCCTTGTTTTTGTGTAAATTATGGAGAAAATTGAAATTTTTAATGGAATAAAAGAAAATGTAATTTTGATCACGTGGGTAAGTGTATGTTCTTGGAGTGGTCACGTGATAGTGTTTAGAATGTTTCTTGAATCAATCATCTCTGCCGTCCAACTACAAATAATAACTCTGAGTTAAGAGTTTTGACATTAAGAGCTTTGACATTAAGAGCATTGATATGTAATATATCTGAATTGATTAATGATCATCATCATTTTATTTAATCTCAGTATATTCAATAATTTCTAAAATCGTTATATAACCTCTGAATAGTAATATGGTGCTATATTGCTATCATCATTATCTTTACTATTTCACCTGTCATTGCTTCTTCTCGACTTGGGCACATAATAATATTGAGGACAATGGAGGTAAGTTGATCAACTCCAATCTAATTTAATAACAGTGTGAATTTTGGCTCTTGTTCTTCATCACAACGGTTAAACAAGTTTGAAAGCGAAAGACACCATGAGCATGTATATATATATCTGTGTGTGTCTGTGTGTCACAATAGGTTTGCATGGAAAGCAGAATATGAATCTATATTACAACTTTAACTATATTATATTAAATAAGCTGGAATTTTGTGTAAATACTTAATAGCTAAGTAGTCGGTGCCTGTGTTTTGATAGTCACTGTCAAATCTTATTTTAGCAGAAACATAGGTAACAAAATAAACATCTATAAAACTGACACCTCGACAGTTAGCGACAAATACTGGCACTAATCTCCCTATTGGCTGTATCCTGGATTTTATTAAAGTTATTCAATAATGAATACTTGAAATTCAAAGAAGATCTACAAGGATTGTCAGCCAAGATATAATATGTCACCTTTACAAAAGGTCTTGTCGTTTGATTGACAAAAAAGTGTAGCTTTTCCATTTTTGAAAACTTAGACCTAAGTATGTGGGGAATGCATAGCATTATGAAATTATATATTAGGATACGTATTCTCTGGAATTAAGATCCAATTTGTAACCCCATTAATTGTTTTATAAGATTTACTAATTACAAAATTATATCGAAAAGTATTTGCCATACTCTAGTTATCTGTATATTCATATATACCTACTTAGAATCTACCAATACAACATAATTACAGAATTTAAAGCAAACAGACGAGTGTCTATAACTGTGGCTAACTCAAATTGACTTGGGAGAGTTATTCATATTTTATACAATTAAATAATTGTATTTTTATCCTTATTTCCTTGATAACCATCTATATAGAATTGCGTTTATTGCACACATTATTAGGAAATATATTACAAGAGCAGGTATTCTATGTGGATACACGATTACTTTTGTTGAATCCACAGAGCCTTCATCTTCATTAACATTATAAGTATCTTGAGTTGGCCTATCGATGATACTTGTGGTTCTGTTTCCATCTTCAATTTGGAGAACAGCACCTAGTCCCTTTGCTACGTGCCACTCAACATGACAGTGGAGTAACCAATTTCCTGTCTGGTGGGTTTTAAACCTGATCACTGCAAAAGAGTTCCCTGGTATATTGATACTATCCCTAATCACAGGAGATCGTTTTGCACTTTTCCAATACTCTAAATCTCCGTTATATTTTTGCAATGCCTTTGTCATGGAAACTTCGGAGCGTAAATGTAATGGACCTTCACCTCCAGTTCCTATGGATATCAATTGAAAGTTATGACCATGCAAGTGCCATGGATGTCTCATGTGATCAATTGAATTGATAACCAACTCAACAACCTGATCCTTCGCAGAGTTATTGATCTTAATCGGCGTTTTGAAATATTCTTGTATTGTCTTCCCATTAACTTTATACATCCCTGATCCATATTTATCAACTGTATTACTATCACTAAAGTAATCGTAATCTAACTCGATATTATCTATTGGATTTTCCCAAAGCTTTGTTTCCTCCAACGGAATAAATTCTTTATATACTTCATAATTGTTGAAACCTTTCAAATGTTTGATTCTTATATTATCATATTCTGCCTCCTGTTTTGTTGCTTTGAAAGACGAATTATTCTTATCCTTTGTAAACCATATATTTTTCGTGATATACCCCATCATCTTATTACAGCCATTAATACCTCTCACGGGTACATCACCATCCTCTTGCAATTTTACGAGTACAGTGTATCTTTGTCCAACTGCAAGTGTCAAAGTATCTATGACATATGGTGTAATAAGAGAACCATCAGTTTCCATAATTATCAACTGATGATTTTCTAAATGAAAAACTTGTGTACCTGAAGTTCCTGAGTTTAATATTCTTAATAGAAGATACTTAGTTGATCTGTCAAGTTCGACTGTAAGACCTGAAGATTCAATCCCATTGATTAGTGAGCCATCTAAACGTGGATCATTTGTACCCTGTTGAGTTAGAACTTGATCCTTAAGTATATCTAATTGGGAGGAATGATACCAATCACTCAAAGTTATGGTCTGTTCTTTAATGATCTTATCATCAATATGGGCGCTTGGAACATTGTCCAGTAGCGGTAAAACCTCATTGCTTTTAATTTCATTCATTTCTTCCAGTGAATTGATTATTTCATACTTTAAGCTGTCATATTTATCACACTTTATTATAAACAACCCCCTTAAACCATCACCATACTGTACAGAGGAATGTGAATGATACCAAAATGTTCCGCATGTTTCCTCAGGAATAGTAAAATTATACCAATATTTTTCACCACTCTTAATAGGATCTTGAGTTAATCCAGGAACACCATCGTTCGATATACCTATTGGGATCAGACCATGGAAATGAACTGACGTTGAGCAATATTCATTCCATAAGGTATCTGTTTCGGCAATTTGTAATTGTTCAGTATTACACAATGAATTTGTAACACATAAGTTTAAAGAATCTCCAGAATTTACAACAATGGTAGGGCCATAAGTATCTGAACGACCGTTAATTAATATTATCCTTCTATTTTGTTGATTTAAAGAACCTGTGATATTGAAATTAATGACGTGAGTCTTGGTTCCAGATTCCCTTCCCTTAACCTCATCGCACGATCCTAATTGCCAGCAATTTAGAAGCAAATACCAATGTATTATTAAAAGAAAGTTCCTGTGATAATGACTCATATCTCTACTAAGATTAGGAACGAAGGTACAACCACTTTTCCTCTATTTTGAATATCCTGATGTGATTATTATCACCTTTGATAAGTCTTCAAGAGACAATCTGCCTTATATAAATATAAAATATATTTATTTTGAATATTTATCTCCAACTTATGATAAATATATTAAAATGTGACTATTTAAATTATCCAACGTATACTTATTCAAAGATGAGGAGATAACCATCAAAAATATTGAGATGAGATGTTATTACATGCGATATATTTGTTACAGCTTCATAGATCAATATTTCATTTGGATAACATGAGCAAAAAAATACAAAAAATATATGGTTGCTAAGAGATTCGAACTCTTGCATCTTACGATACCTGAGTATTCCTACTTAGTAGTTAAGCAATTTAATACTTGAATCAGGCGCCTTAGACCGCTCGGCCAAACAACCGTACTATTTGATGTTCGTTGAAATAAACCACAAATTGTTATGATAAAAAAAGAGAAACAAAAAAAAAATCAATAATTAACCACCAGAGTGTTTGTTGAAAGCCAAATTTTTATTAACAAGTACTAAACATCGTGAGTCTACATTAAGTTTCTAACCTGTTACGTTGCATAATTGATTTGAGAAATTATATCGGCTCTGCGATTAACAATGGCTCAGAGGCCATGAAAAGTTTTAGGAATATTGAGGATATAAATACAAACCAGAATTCCATGTGCAATCTCTAGGTATTTTTACATACATTGTACATTATACATTAAATATTTTTGAAATAAAGACAAGGAGAAAAATTCCCTCATCGGTCATTAGTCATAAAACAATCAATTGAGGAGACAATACCAATTCTTCAGATGATATACTAAACTTGTAGTCTTCATCACCTCCATAGTTGTTTTATTTACCATTGAATGTTATCACTTATAATTTGAATCCGTTTTAGTTCCATAAACTAACTCAATTCTCCACATTATTGTTTTCTTCAATAAAAAGGATCACAAATTAAGTGTACCTTATCAATCTTCTTTGCCTACTTATTTCCACTTTTTACAGTATAATAATGATACAGAATTAAACAAAATTCTCAAAACATTTTGATCAAAATGTTTATCTTGGGCCAGAGATGCTTTTAAAATAACATAGAAATATTCAATTTGATTACTATATATTTAGCAATCAATTTACAAACCTATCTAAAGTGTCAGAAAGTAAACATACTGGAAACGCTATAGAATCTAGGATTTTTAACATAAGTGACAAATTATTATCTAAATGGTCATATTTGGCTGTTATATATGGAAAAGGATTAAAAATTTACTATAATAGGGTGCCTTATTATTATTGTAATAACTTAAACCCAGTTGTTAAGAATGAGAAGTTTGTAAAATGTAAGGGTCCTTATTCTTGGAAACTTAGTGCTTGGAAATTAATATTTGAAGTCACGAAATAGCCTCATTATATTTTTTAATGATCAATTATTAGGCCTTTAAAATTCTCCTTTTGGAAGATCTAGGTCCTGATTTTCGATATGGAAGTCATAGTTTATAAAAGATAGTTGGCTGTCGCGATTTGGACCCCTAAATAACTTTTGAGGTTTGTTTTGCAGAAATGGACAAGACTTCCCTAATATATTGGTGATTTAAGTTGAACTAGCTCTATATGTTTAAATATATCGTTGTGTGTATGAGAAATTGTGGTTACAGTTATGGGATCCATCAATATCGATGGTGTGGTAATGATATCAAGATTATCACCAGACACCTGAAATTATTGCAACTAAAAATTCCATATTAACAAATGTAATATAGAAGTCATAGTAAAAATGTTAAGGGTACATTACAAGCTTTGGAATTGAATTTTGGATTGATACTGCTTCAAAAATTGAACGTCTTTTTGATGTTGAGGAACACCCTAATTAGCTTTTTAACAAGAATATATAAGTGTCATACATTTAAAAGAAATATAGTTTAGAACAAATGTAGTTTAAGTTGTTATTCAAAGAAGTGACAACAAAAAGAATACATAACCTGAAACCAAAAAATATTATTGTTTTGTTTACAAATGTCAACTTTAGCAGTTAAACCTTGTCCTAATGTGCCCTACTTTACTCCACAACAACCAGTCTTAGGACAATTCATTAAATACAATGATAACACAAGAGGTCCACCACCTAAATTATTTGAATCATTAAAAATCCGTGGTTTAACATTCCCTAATAGAATAGGTGTATCACCTATGTGTACTTATTCCTCAGACAACAACGAGCCTACCGATTTCCACCAAGTTCATTACGGTGCCTGGGCAACTAGAGGCTGTGGTATGATTGTTGTCGAATGTACCGGTGTGGATCCTGATGGTCTAACTTCACCCAATGACCTGGGACTCTGGAGTAAGCATCAAGCTACTAAGCATTTTCAAAAGATAGTTGAGTTTGCCCACAGCCAGAATACCAATATCGGAATTCAGTTGGGACACTACGGTTTAAAGAAGGACATCACTGCAATGGCCGACGAAGAACAGTCATTGTACCGTCCTCATGAGTACACCAAGAAAATGATTCAAGATATTGTTAAGAAATGGGGCCATGCCGCCAAGCTAGCTGTGAACAATGCTCACTATGACTTCATTGAAATTCAGGCTGGCCACGGGCATCTCATCAGTGAATTCATGAGCTGTGAAAAAAATATGAGAGATGACGAGTATGGAGGAGGTTCCTTTGCCACTAGAGTTCAATTGTTGATGGATGTAGTCGATGAGGTGAGGAAGAACATTGGGGATCAAGTTCCTATATTTTTGAGATTGTCGACGGCTAGTTCGATGGAAGAGATGAGCCGTGACGAGTGGTCGATTGAAGACACAATCAAGCTATCTAAGGAATTGTACGAACATGGAGTTGATGTATTGGATATAACTGGCGGTGGCCATCATGTTAACGAGATGAAAGCACCATCCCATCGGATCAAGATGATCAAGTCACAGACACCTGAAGGGTTGAAACTGGCCTCTCCAGGAGGAATACACAGTGGCCGTGAAGCCGAGATGTTATTCGAAGAAGAAAATTTAGATATCTTGCTAGTCGGACGCCCATTTTTAGAGAACCCAGGATTGGTATGGACCTGGTGCGATGAGATGGGAATCAGTGTTAATGAAGCGGTCCAATACACATGGGGATTTTATCCAGACAAAGCCCATTTAATGAAGAAAAAATGAGTCCTTCGACACAGAAAGAAAGAGAGAGAACAAGAGTGCAACATTGTTGGGAGCATGCAAAAACCTGACTCTGTTAGGGTCAGACCAGTCTCTATACTATGCCTTTATAGTTATTTTATTTAGTTGGTTATAATTAGTCAATATATATATATATATATATGTATATACATAACATGAAATCACATCATTGATAACGAATCCACTAAAACCATCCACCATTCTAATAGCAAATACCAATGCGAGTATTGTGGTGCGCATACGTAATTGGGATTGTGCCAGTGCCAGTGCCATTGGAGATAACCACGGCATAAATGGAAGAAAACAATAGGAGAGGAAGAAAGTACGCAGTAAGAATGGTTACCCTCCCCAACTCTGACTGGCCAAACATCTTTTTTGTAACCGTTTCGTAGAAAAAAAAAAAAGCAAGAAAAATTTGCGCCCTGATGATAATAGCTGCTTTTGGATTTGGTTGGGTTGGCTTGGCCAGTGCTTTCCACGGCAACAATTCTAAACTTGCCATTCCATTAAAAGCCCAAAAAAAAAAGAACCCACGGCATTGTTTCTTCTTCTTGTCGCCGAAGACACAGCAACCCACTGCGATACATTCTAAATCTTCTGCCTATTCTGGGACTTGTCCTACGATAAACAGTTACAGGTTGTTCCCACTTTTTCAACAGCTGCTGAAAAATATGACACAAGCAAGCGTAATCTAAGTATGTACATGGGCATTTCATACATATGATGAATACCTGTACCAAAGGTATCTACCGTCAATACCCGATTCTACCCGTATCGACCATTATCTATCTCTTTGGCTATTTTAATTTTTCTTCTCAGAGTTTCCGCACATCCCCCTCTCCAGTTACCATTTTCGGTCTACAGCTGTCAACTGCAAGCAGGAATTCGACTGTGCTTCCTTTTGTGCCGTCGCTTTTGCCGTTCTGATTTTTTCCCATTTTCTACCTGCTCCCCACTCGTTTTCCCTCCCACTTTGTCTCCAACAAGAAACAAAACTCGCCGTCGTTCCTCATACTCCTCCGGCAGTGCTTTCTC
The DNA here is from genome assembly GCF_000150035.1 of Vanderwaltozyma polyspora DSM 70294. NCBI lineage: Eukaryota > Fungi > Ascomycota > Saccharomycetes > Saccharomycetales > Saccharomycetaceae > Vanderwaltozyma > Vanderwaltozyma polyspora. Next base: position 207,309 of record NW_001834690.1, read on the forward strand.
TAATAAAAATTCAACCAGAAACGGATTTTATTTTTATTTTTTTTTTTTAAATTTTCTTTTTTTCGTTTTTGTGTAAAATGTTCGAAATGGCAATTTTATATTGTTGTTTCTTCTTTTCTCTCTAAAGCTACTTCATTTCGAATTTCCCTACATCAATATCTCACACACTGGATATAATAGCGTTTCTTTTTCATAGTTCTTTTTTTTCCCTCCCCCTCTCAAGTTTCTTCTTTGTAATCCATCAAAGAGAAACGCACGTATGTTGCTTCGTACGTGCTTGCGTCCGTACTTCGCCGTCGTCATCGTTAAATTCAAACTGCTCACATACTCAACGCTGTTCCTAGTCAGAACAAAATACACAGAAGTTCTTCTTAACTCCCTTCGAAGTACTACCGAACAGAATAACTGTCGCTCCCTCTATGTGATACTTACTTACTTACTTACTTACTATAATAGTATATACTACAATAGTATATACTTTATACTTTATACTGTATTTCGAATCAGTTTTATTTTAGCTACTATAGACTTCTCTACTAGACATGTTATCATGATTGAAAATAATAAGACTACTTTATTTGCTATTTCTGCTCAATTACAACAAGCCTATCCATATAGAAATACAAATACCAATACAAATCAATATTAGACAATTTAGTTAGTCTGATTTAGTTTAGCTTTACCTCAATCTATCGATCAGACAAGCAAAATACAAATTACAAAATTTTCGTTTTCTTTATGGGAAGCTAATAGCAAACAATGAGGTAAAAATAATTATAACTTCTTTCGAAGTACGCTATCAACTTGCTTGATTTTTTTTTTTTGTATAACTGGAATTTACTTGATTCAATTATAGATTATACTAGTTGAATTTTTCACTCTTAAGTATGGTTTGGTTTGGAAATTAGCAAAAAAAAAAATAAATGTTTTGATAATGACAGCTTTCGTCATCATAAACCTGGCGATCTCTTGTTTCTACTTTACTCCCTCTTGCTAACTTTTTTTTTTAATATTCGTTTTTTGGATTCATATATATATATATAACTTTAATTATATATACAGCTATTTATTTAGATTTATCTTTTATACAAACTGCTGTAATTTTTTTTTCCTTGAATGAATCTTATTGCAATTAACATTAGTTCATTGGTATTTATTCTTGTACTATAGTCTATTCGAAAAGACCATAGGTCTACAATCATGCCTGATACAAAAGCTCCGTATGAATTAAAAGACTTGAAGTCTGGTAGTGCTGTGATCACAAGTACTACAGATAGAGAAGTCGAATATTTAGATGATCAAATAAATAATAGTTACGATGAAAGTTCAGTGCGTAATCGTAAAACTAAAGAAGGCACTTTTGTAAGGAGTTTTATAGATTCTTTTAAAAGAGCTGATAGAAACTCAAACCCTTTGCATGATTTGGATAATGATATTACTACATCAATTTCAAGAACTTCGATGGATGCAGCTTTAAATAAAACTAAATTCGATGATGCTATCTCATCTTCCATATCTGAAACAAATAAAGGTCACCAAAATGAAAAATCTGAAGATTTAAAGAAAACTATTAAGCCAAGACATGTCATTATGATCTCTTTAGGTACTGGTATTGGTACCGGTCTTTTGGTTGGTAATGGTCCAGTTTTAAGTAAGGCTGGTCCAGCGGCTTTAGTCATTGGTTATGCTATCATGGGTACTTGTCTTTATTGTATTATTCAAGCAGCTGGTGAATTAGCTGTGGTTTATAGTGATTTAAATGGTGGGTTTAACGCTTATCCATCTTTCTTAGTCGACCCTGCCTTAGGGTTCTCTGTCGCTTGGGTTTATTGTCTACAATGGTTATGTGTTTGTCCTTTAGAATTAGTTACAGCTTCAATGACCATTAAATATTGGACTACCAAAGTTGATCCAGATGTTTTCGTGGTGATATTTTATGTATTAATTATTGCTATCAACACTTTTGGTGCCAGAGGTTACGCCGAAGCAGAATTTTTCTTCAACTGTTGTAAAGTCTTAATGATGACAGGTTTCTTCATCCTAGGTATTATTATCACTGCTGGTGGTGCTGGTAATGACGGTTATTTAGGTGCTAAATACTGGCATGATCCTGGTGCTTTCAATGGTGACAAATCTATCGATAGATTCAAAGGTGTTATGGATACTTTCGTCACTGCAGCTTTTGCCTTTGGTGCAACTGAATTTATTGCTTTGACTGCCGCTGAACAGTCGAACCCAAGAAAAGCTATTCCTTCTGCTGCTAAAAAAGTTTTATACAGAATTGTTTGTATTTTCTTAGCCTCAATTACTTTGATAGGTTTCTTGGTCCCATATAATTCTGATCAATTGTTAGGTTCTGGTGGTAGTGGTATCAAGGCTTCTCCATACGTTATCGCTGTTTCTTCTCATGGTGTCCGTGTCGTTCCTCATTTCATTAATGCAGTCATTCTATTATCTGTCTTATCTGTCGGTAACTCTGCTTTCTACTCAAGTTCTCGTCTATTACTATCCTTAGCTCAACAAGGTTATGCGCCAAAATGGTTCGACTACGTCGACAGAGAAGGTAGACCTTTTAGAGCGATGTTGATGTCAGCTTTGTTCGGTGTCATTGCTTTCTGTGCTACTTCTCCAAAGGAAACTGAAGTTTTCTCATGGTTATTGGCTATTTCAGGTCTATCTCAATTATTTACATGGATCACAATCTGTGTTTCTCATATTAGATTCAGAAGAGCTATGCAAGTACAAGGTAGATCATTAGGCGAAGTTGGTTACTTGTCCCAATCTGGTGTTTATGGTTCTGCCTATGCCGCTATCATGTTGTTCTTGGCTTTAATCGCACAATTCTGGGTGGCCATTGCTCCTATCGGTGAAGGTAAATTAGATGCAGAAAACTTCTTCCAAAATTATTTGGCTATGCCAATTCTAATTGCGTTCTATTTTGGTTACAGAGTCTGGAAAAGAGATTGGAAACTGTTTATTAGAGCCAAAGACATTGATTTAGATACTCATAGACAAATTTTTGATGAAAATATTTTGAGACAAGAAGATGAAGAATATAAAGAAAAATTGAGAAATGGTCCAATGTGGCGTAGATTCCTTGCCTTCTGGTGTTAGTTTTATGACTCACGACAAAAAATAAACTTTTTAATCATCAATATTCTTTTTTAAGAAAGTTTTGTCATTTTATTAAAATTAAGTCCGTTTTACAAGAGAAATGGATTCCTTTTATTGAACATAAAACTGGATTTTTGATTTTTTTACCAATATTATTAATGAAATTAAATTCATCATATTATCCCAACATTATAAGTAAGCATTGTTGGTAGTAATTCCCTCCCCCCATTCATGTATTTGCATATTAAAATAAAATTGTCTTCAAGTAAATGAAAAAAAACAGCATTCAAACATTATTAACAAAAGTCAAAATAAGGTAAACAATAATACCGATTTTTTTACAGTTCATTAATATCAATCATATGTACTTATCTATTTTCTGTATCAGAAACATAATTAACGATATTATATTCTATTATATCAATATATGCATAAATATTTTTTTGACTTAATGTATATTTGAGCCCTATCTTTTTTGCATTATTGGTTAGTCGTACAGAACCAAATAAATTTAAGATTATTAATACAATTTCTTAAAATCTATATATCAAGAGGATTGCACCACCTTTGACCACCAATCATGGACATTCGTTAATTACATCATAAGACCCCTTACTCCCCCAAGTGTGTAACGATATTTCTTAAACCATTAGAAAAAGAATCCTTATTAGACAAAAAGTGTGGGAAATTAGATCAGAACACCTATACAACTAAATTAAAATATAATCACTTGAACCACTATCAAATCACCCTCATGTAACTAACTACATCAACAATAGAAATATATAGATCAGGAAAATAACCACCTTTATTTCTTCACCTACAATTTTATGCTAAAAATTATCAATATTTTTTGATACCGTTTGACTTAGAAGATATTAAAGATCAAGCAAAGCTTAATTTTCTTTTGATTGCCCCCAATCAATAAATTTATTAACAAAGGCCAGCACCAAATGAAATCTCGGTACTGTAAAACTGCCTCTTATTATATATACATCGGTTCATCCATCCATTCATCAAGCCAAAATAACAGCAGCGTATAGTGGAATATGAAATCGACAAGTCAAGAAGGCATCGTACAACTAGTACAAATCTTGATATATTTATTACTAAGTTAAGTTTTATAATTTTTTAGTAAGATTAAATCTTCTAACGGTTTCTTACGTTTTACTCTTGGAAAGTTAAACTTCTGCTATTATTAACACATTTGCTTCAGGATAAAGTTTGAAGTGAGTCCAAGTATTACTGTAATTACTGGTTCTACTACTCCTAGGACGTATTGTAGTGTATATTTTACATTTTTTTTCACCTTGGAAGCGGTAACGTAAAACTTACTAAAAAATATTCCAGATGGTTAAAGGCTCTATAATTTCTAAGGGAATTACTGAAATCTGTAAGATAGTATAAGTGGAAAAGGTTTGTTGAGCTTTTGATTGCTGTTAGTTGCCTGTTAGTAGGATATTAGTAATTATTTATATCTTCAATTGTTTAAAGGGTTAATGGTTAGTTGAAGAGTTTTGGAAAGATATAAAAAGCCATCAAACATCTCATTAATTGAAGTTTTATTTCTTGAATCTTGTTTGTAATTGATCCCTTGTATTTTTACATTAGAAAAAAAACCAAGAACTATTAGTTGCTTTGCTCATACCAAAATCAAGTAGTATTTCAGATAATTTAACAAAAACTATCATCCCAACAATTCTTTAATATTTTATAAAAAATGGCCTCTGCTACTCCATATTTGAACGCTGTTTCTACTCGTCGTACTATTTACTCTTTGAAACCACAATTACCAGCTGGTGTGTCTATTCAAGATGTTCAAAGCACTATTCAAACTGTTGTTAAGGACACCCCAACCAGTTTCAACTCTCAATCAGTCCGTGCTGTTATTTTAACTGGTGAATCTCACAAGAAAGCTTGGGATCATGTTGTTAAGTCTTTGCCAGAAGGTGATGCTCAAATGAGACCAAAATCTATCAGAGATGAAGCTTATGGTAGTGTCATCTTCTTCTCTGATGGTCCAACTGTTGCCAAATTACAAGAAGGTTTCCCAGCTTACAGTGCCTTATTCCCACAATGGGCTGACCACTCTAACGGTGCTGCTCAAATCCATTCCTGGACTGCTTTGGAATTACAAGGTTTAGGTTGTCATTTGCAACATTACAACCCATTTGTTCAAGCTGCTTTACCATCCGACATCCCAGCTGACTGGACTGTTCAAGCTCAATTAGTCTTCGGTGCCCCAGCCGGTGCTGCTGGTGAAAAGACTTTCATTGAAAACCCAGTCAAGACCTATAAATAAGTTCGTAATTTATAGATTTCAATAATTATTATAACGTTTGTATATTCTTTTGTAAAGAAATTATTATGACTTCGAATTTTATTACTTCATTCATTCTTAAGATATAAATGATTTTTCTTACTCTTTATAAGTGTAGTATATAATGCTACAAACATTTTTTGGTGGGTTTACGTTTCAACAGCCGTTAATAACTAAAGCTACAATAACTGATAAACTAATTCCCTAGCTTCATTACACTGACGTTCCCTTAACTGTTACTTGTTTCGAACTAGTTTTTTTCAAATCTTGAAAAATGCCTGAATCAATACCGTAAAGGTTAGTAAAAATTTAGTAATTAAGAAATATTAGTAAAGCGGAAACAAATCGTTTGGTTTTATTGGAATCTTTTAAAGGACTAAGAGAGAGAGAGGTAGTGAAAAAGGGTTCGATATTCTAATAATAGGGAGTAGTTACTTAACTGTTATTGGTTCAGTAATGATTTGTGAAGAGATTGTAGGTGGAACAAGTAAGGATGATTTTAGAATAAGGATAAGAAAAATGGTTATGGTTTTTGAGTGAAGTATAAAAAGCCCATTAAACTTGTAGTCAATTGACCTTTTAATCTTGGGTTAAGAACTACTTTGTCTTGCGGTAGAAGTGACTATAACACCAGTAACAAAATTAGAAGTATTAATCTTATTTTTTTGAATATTTTTCAATATAGTAATATTTCTAACGTTAATCAATATTTTTTTCCCCTAAACTAATAATATCTTTGAAATGTCATCCGTTGCCCAGTATTTGAAAGCCATTGTTTCTCGTCGTACTATCTACGCTTTGAAACCAGAATTGCCAGCTGGTGTTTCTATTCAAGATGTTCAAAGCACTATCCAAACCGTTGTTAAGGACACTCCAACCTGTTTCAACTCTCAATCAGTCCGTGCTATTGTTTTGACCGGTGAGTCTCACAAGAAAGCTTGGGAAAATGTCATCAATGCCATGCCAAGTGCTGATGCTCAAATGAGACCAAAATCTATCAGAGATGAAGCTTATGGTAGTGTCATTTTCTTCTCTGATGGTCCAACTACTGCCAAATTACAAGAAGGTTTCCCAGCTTATAGTGCCTTATTCCCACAATGGGCTGACCACTCTAACGGTGCTGCTCAAATCCATTCCTGGACTGCTTTGGAATTACAAGGTTTAGGTTGTCATTTGCAACATTACAACCCATTTGTTCAAGCTGCTTTACCATCCGACATCCCAGCTGACTGGACTGTTCAAGCTCAATTAGTCTTCGGTGCCCCAGCTGGCACTGCTGGTGAAAAGACTTTCATTGAAAACCCAGTCAAGACCTATAAATAAATATAGTTCCAAAATTCATTTATAATTCATAAATATTTGTATTAACGAAACTTCATCTATATTCTAAAAAGTGCATACTTTCTTAACCATCTATCTAGAATTGTTTTTTATCATGTATTAGTTACAAGAAAATTTCAGTGACGTTATATTTATTGCAAAGTATTAATTATTATCATTATTATATTTTATGAAATTACCAAATATTCTATGAAATCACAATCCGCACCCTATATTTATGCAATACACCTACCAGGTGCAATACCACGATCATCGTTTAAGTATCGTTTATCCGTAACGTCAACATCTACAAGATGATATTTGGATATAGCAGTACCATTACCTGTACATTTCTCTAACAGACACCATCCGTCAGTATGTGTAGCTAGAATTTTAACATATTCTCCCACTTTCAGATCTATCTCATCTGTTAACCTAGCTTCATATTGCTCCACAACTTGTTTAATGTCACCGATTTTATACTTAGTTTTTGGAGTTAAGGGCAATGGCTTGATATGGCTTAGATATTCCAAATGCTTCTTTATTTTCATTCTTTTTTTCTTTGAATTCTTCTTCCCTCTCTTCTTGTCTTCAGGTACAGAACCAATTTTTATTACTTTTACTCTATTTTGGTTTTCTCCTAGCTCTAAAGTCTGAACACCTATTGTTCCATATATTGCTGACGTTGGCCTTTTAACACTGCTCGAGCTGGCAGCATCGTGTTTACTTTCTGAACCTGAAAAATAGTTGTCTGAAGTTGCAAGTATTGGAGATCTTTCATTTTCAAGCTTTTCAAGATCAACGTATTCTTTATGAATTCTTGATAGTATTTTTAAGCGCTTCAGCTGTACTGTAGATGTAGGAGTTTCGTTATATAATTGTGCTTCAGGGTCTTCCAAATATGTCGAACCTCTTAAAAACCATCTTGAAAGTGGTGATTCATACTTCCAATTTGTTAATATTGCATCACTTCCACTTTCAGAATGCTTTTTAGTCAATTTTGTATTTACTATATTTTCCATCGAAGGGAATGTAGACGGTATATGATGAATATTTGGTGGTTCTGTATATAAAAGCTTTTCAACATCAACTGTCTCAATTGATTTGTCAAAATTAGGATTTCCAAAGGGTATAGCAACTGATTTTTTTGGTGTCAAAATATGTTGCGATTTATCTTTTGAGATTTTGTATTGAACTTTGGAAGACATATTACCAGTAAATGGTAGCCTCTTCTCATTTATATATTCTTCGTTAGACTCGGTTGGTTTACTACTATACAAACATTTGTTAAACCAATTACTTTGAATCGGTTTATTAGATTCTGTTGGCGACACAACTTTCGTAGATTTATGGAAATAGTCCTTTTTCAAATATAAAAATAGCAATATACATAATAACAAACAGACAATCCCTACTGGTAATCCAATTGCCAAACCAATTGTTTTTCCAGAAGATTTTGAACTATTTGATTCACCATCTATTGTAATATAAGTTGGCACTGATAAAGCGCTACTATATACTTTCGTCACTGATTGTGATTGAATTGCTGATATTGTGCTTTTAATGACATCTGTACTTTCTGAGTAGGAATGAATTGAAGACAAAGTAGTACTTATTGAATTTGACGTCCTTATTTGACTCGAATTATGTGTTGTACTACTTCTAAGTGTAGTAGTAATCCTGAATATCGTAGTTATGGCAGGATCGGTAGTAGTGGTTGCCATTTTCTATTCTTTTGCAGTAAACCTTATTTTGCCATTCTTTTAATTATAAACCTAAATAGACTGGATTTTTTTTGAATAACCCATATATATATATATATTTATAAATCTTTATGAAGATGCATCATAGTTTGAAATATTCACACCTACCAAGACTCAAATATGTTAAACAGTCATAATGATAGTTTCATTTTAGTTTCACATTAAATGTGATAGCGCCGTTATATCATTCCCGTTTAAAACTTTACTTCAAAGAGGTTGAAACATGAAACAAAGGTCAATAAATATCTACCAGCCTTATAATTTTGGTTATATGAATTTGCTGGTTTGTTTTTAGGATAATTTGATCTTGAACATCATTTAATTTCTTATAAAATTGCAATTCGTGTAAAATTTAACTGAATGCATATTGTCCATTTAGAATGGATAACTAATCTATATATAATTATGCATATAAAAATATGGATGGATAAATATATAAGTATTTCATATTTGAATAAAAATAGAAAATGCAGCTTTGAAATATATTATTGTTTAAAATATTTTCAAAGTCTACCACCTGGAGTGATACCGTGGAGGGAGCTTGAATTTACATCTAACTCTTCAAAGTCACCTCTATGCCTTAACATGATTGTTGGATGCAACCCTTGTTGTTTTAGATTTTTAAATATAACAACTGGTTTCTCATCCAATTCTAATATTCTTTCTTGGTCGCCGTAACATATAACCAATCCATATTGTCTCCATTCATGTTCGTTTAAATTATGTCTCTTCATTGCATTTCTTAAAATCCTTTCACATGAATCTTCTTTTGAGGCTCGTAATTGTTTTAAAGGCTCAGTTGCTATACTTGATTTCTCTATGTTTGTATTAGTTGATTCATTATATGAGTGTGATGAATTTGGTCTATTTGGAATTGGAGGTTTACCTGACTTAGAACTTGATTTTTTCAAATTCGTAGTAGATGAAGATGCAGAAGTACTATTTTGATAAATTTGATTCCCTAACGTTCCAGAATGAGAAAGTTCATTATGACTATTTACTGAGTTGCTTGAGAACCCTTGTTGTAACGGAGAAACATGTGTATTCTGTGCAGATACTAGAGGTGATGCATGTGGGGTTTGAGCAGTCATCGTTGGACTTGAATTTGTGCTCCTAACTAAATCTAAAACATCCAAACGTAATCTTGAATACTGCGACTGGAAGTCTTGCAGCTTTACAGATAATGTCGTGTATAAATTTTGTAACGTCACCACCATATTCTCTTGCTGCTCCAATTTTAAAGAACTTGTTTCCTTAGATTCAAATAATTTATTCAATAAAACTTTAAATCTTAATGCTAACCCACGATCATTACCACATAATTCCTTACAATCCTCTAAAGTCAACTCCTCCAATAAATCTCCCGTTATATTATGTTGATGTAAATTATTACATAGCGTACTATCTTGGGGAATGCCTAATGAAGACATACACCAGGCTACCACCTCCTGAGTAGTCCAACTATTACAATTTACATCAACCACCATGGAACTACTCATTGCTTCACACATCACAACAATATACTAATACTTGTATATATAGAATGAGTTCTATTATCCAAATGTCTACTTGCGATATCTATCTATTAAACATTCATATATAAAATATATAATTATATATTTATAGCCAAATATCGAAATATATCAAAAATCGATGTAAGCTATACAATTTGCATTGTTTCTACCATTTTTAAATTTTGAAGCCTAAATTTAACTTTAGTCGTCAATGAAGGCGTACTTCAAAAATAAAGCTGCAGGACTGGTGCAATTTATCCACCCAATCTTTTTGATGACTTTAAGCAAGGTAAAAAAAATAAACAAATAAACCAAATTACCAAGACATCAATCAAGCACTTATCTGTATGCTGATTGTACTGAAATCTTTTATTAATTAAAACGTAACGTTACTTATTAAATATTATATTAAATTACACTATGTACATGAATGCCAATAAACTGTTTAGTAAAGTTGTTAAGGGAGTAATGTTAGAGAGGTGAATAAAACTATCAACGTTCTTCCCAAATATCATCTGAACTACCACGGTGTTCCTTATTGTATTCCATTTGTTTTCGATACCATTCTTGAACCTTTACAGGATCTTTACCATTGAAGAGACAAAATTTAAACTTTTCTAATTGTACTTCACATTGATTAAATTTACCATATCTGTAATAATTTCTGAATTGACCACCTAACGATAGACATATCGTCATTTGATCAAATGCTTCTTTACAGCTCATGGTATCAGGGTATTCTGTAGACATCCTTGGTCACTACTACTTTATAACGGGTTTAAACTAGCAAGATATACAACACTTGCGATTGCCTCTTATCTATCTTACAAGATATACACACACCCACGCAAATATATATGTATGATTGCTTTCGAATCAACTGAAATCAATTATTAATTCATTTATATTGATCAATTTCATTGCTTGTATGACAAGTAGGGTTCTTTTATCAAGGTTGTGAAATTTTTCACCAGTAAGCAACCAGTACGAAGAAGAAAGGACAACCTTTGATAGTGGTATATTGAAAAGGTAAGGTGAGCTCGAATTTTAGTTATTTGCATTCAACAATATATAAATAAATGGTTTCGGCGTATGCTTAAGGTACATATATTCGTCATTATTAATTTATGAATTGGGTGTTCAAGTTCTTTTTTTTGTTTCACAATATGAATTTCCTTTTGTCTAATCATTGAAAAATGTTGACCGTAGGTTTAAATTGCTTTAGACGTTTGTTTACAAGGAAGACGATACTTATTAATAAGGGAATCAGTAGCCAATTGGGCCAAGGTTTAGACAATCGCTTTAAGTTTAATAGAACAACCAAGACTGTTTTGGGCATCAGCATCACAATTGAACATGCCAGAAACCAAATGGAACTCTAATTTAACAGCTGAACAACTGGTATGTTTTAAAAACAAAGGCACAGAAGCACCAAACACTGGGAAATTTTTACACAATAAAGAAACTGGCATATATACATGTGCAAACTGTAACTCGCCATTATATAAAAGTCAAGCAAAATTTGATTCAGGATGTGGATGGCCTGCATTTTACCAAGAAATTTCACCAAACGCTTTGACTTATCATACTGATATTAGCCATGGAATGAAAAGAACTGAAATCTGCTGTTCAAAATGTAATGGCCATCTTGGCCATGTATTTGAAGGCGAAGGTTTTGACAAGATGTTAGGTCTACCCACTGACATGAGACATTGTGTTAACAGTGCTTCATTAAATTTTAAAAAAGAATAACAATTTCCTTGTTGTCTGTCTATACATTTTTTTTCCACCAACATCCCTTCCCCCCCTCCCCCTTCAGGTCCCTTGCAAATATCTGAAATTTCAACATTGCAGGTCCTGTGATCTCTATTTAACAACATTTCTAACCTATGTATCCTAATGTAAAGCTTATACAATCTACATATTCTTCTAGCCAATTTTATCACCATTACTAATCGAAATATCATTAGATCATTATTTGATATACAGCAACAGCGTGGCCCCGAGAGGTCAGGCTATGGGAGCGAATAGTGAAAAAAAAAAAAATCAGTGAAGTTAAGTTAAGCTTTCCTTCAGTCGAGATAAAAAAAGGCAGAATTGATAGATTGCATTTGAGTTCTGATTAATTTTACAAGTTAGTTTACAAGTTTTGGAATAATATAAATAAGAGAACAATAATCTGGAAACGGTAATTTTGCCTGATGGGTGGTTTTTCAGATCTTGATTTTCTAACATTAGCAATTGTGGTCGGTATAGCATTTCTAACTAGGACATTCCTAACAAGCTCACCAAAAAAGATGGTCTCTCAAGCAACAGTTTCAAGAGTTAAAGAATTAATTGGCCAAAAGAAGGTTTTTGTTGCCGCAAAATCTTATTGTCCATATTGCCAAGCTAGTTTGCAAACTTTATTCACTGATTATCATGTTCCAAAGGACAAATCTTTGGTTTTGCAATTAAACCAAATGGAAGATGGTGATGACATTCAAGCTGCTTTAGCTGAAATTACTGGTCAAAGAACTGTGCCAAATATTTACATTGATGGTAAACATATTGGTGGTAACAGTGACTTGCAACAATTGAAGTCTTCTGGTAAACTTGATGAATTGTTGAAAGCTGCTTTGGCTTAATTTACTAAATTTAATAGATTTAAGTTTATTTAGATGATAGAATTCGTTTAGTCTATTTGCTTATCTTTTTATTAAGGAAATAGTATGACGGGTTTATATGTTTTATATATATATATATTTATATATATGTATATGATGAATTGAAAGTTTTCTTTGTTTCAGATGTGTTGAATTGTTTAGGTATTTAGGGCTAATATTCAACAGTATTTCGAATTGTTGAAAGAAATGCCTTATTTGGATCTTCGAACCAACATGCACCGCCAAATTCAGTTTGACGTTGATATGCAATTTTCCTCTTCGATTTATTCCCCTTTGATTCAGAATTATCATTATTGTTAAACATCGGTTCCATTTCTCGTAATGCATCTACCACTCTGTTAATAGATGAACTAGGTACAATCTTCGGTTCGTTTGACTGTCTGTGTGCGACCTCATGGGCACTTTTACTTATATACCTTAAATCATCAAGATTCATCACTTTTCTAAAATTAATATCACCAATTCTCATTAATATTTGTAATGTATAATATGCATCATTACCACCATTGTGCAAATAGGAATGTGGAATATTGAATAACCGAAGCATAGTGCCAAGTCCACAACCAATTTCACCGTAGCATGTTTTGTATATATTTGCTGTATCGAATTCAAATATATCAGATCTTCCAATATAACCCAAGTTAGGCTTCATCGGATTCTTGTTTTTAAGTCTAGAATCATCACGTTCATTAAGAATATCATTGGAAGGGTTTGCATAGGGTTTACCTTCTTTATTATCCTGCTTATTACCCTTTGAATTATTCTTATTCGTATTTTTCTTTGTTGAATTATAGCGTTCTTTATTTTTGGAGAATAAATCATCAAAAAACAATCCTGGAATAGTGACACCCATCTGAAGTAACCATTTTAAGTCACCAATGATATCGTGACCTACAAATGCTCTTTCCCAAGTTTTATCTTCTTCTGTTCTAGGAAGCATATAGAAATTGATTAATGATTGGATAAATTCTACACAGCCCAACAATGGCATCACTAAACTTTCACCATGTAAGAAACAATTCTTATGATCCCCTACAATTTTTGAATTTCGAAGGAATAACGATTCCTCTACAATTAGGTGATAGCTTCGTATAAATGGTGTTATTGAATATTTATTCTCTCTGGGATCATATATTGAAATACCAATTTCTGTCACAATTTTACTGTTACGCTCGAATGCCTCGATATCAACCGAAAACAGTATACTTGAACGCAAAGAAATAGATTTTATAACTCTACACAATTGTTTAAAATTATCTGAGTCTGTATCGAGAGAAAGACTGGAAAATTTTAATTTGGCTTTTTTAAGACGCAAACAAAGTTCTTCATTAAAGGAATTTGAATTAAATAATTTTTTTTCACTTTGATATTTCTTTAAACTTAAAGTATCATTTTCATCAATTTTGGATCCATCAATTCCATATTTCTCATTCCAAGCTTGTTCCACGATATTTAACAAGAATTTCCCCTTCCTATCTGATCTTTTACTTTCTTTCCCAGTCGATGTCTTACTATTTGGTAAACTTTTGTTTTTGAAAGTTCCAATATCAGAATTTTTATAAGACATACCTTGTGGATAGAGAGAATCGATATACTTATTTGTTTCATCAAAAAGAATTGACTGGAATAAAATATCATTCTCTTCCATTTGAGATTTAAAATCATTGGTCAACTCAGCAATATAGGCATCAACCTTTTCATTCAAAGGATCATTTACCAATTTGACGTATGGAATCGTTCTAAGATTTTTAAAATACTCGATATTATCGTTAAATGAAGTTGAAATTGGAATCTGCTTCAAAACAGTGTTCAAAGAACTTTTATAACGATAATTTACTGAAGTAGCAGCATCAGATTTCCCACGAACATATATATCTGGGGGCTGTTTAAATCTATTAGCAACAAGAGCACTCACTGGTTGCATCCGATGATTAGCATCTTGACTCGATGGTACTACTTTCCAATCCCTACTCATAACAATTAGTACCGTACCGTATATAAATTTAATTTCAAAAATATCTGCAAATATACCTGTATATTTCCATTATATAATCGTAACTCAACATACTATAATTGAACAAATAGATCAATTATAAGAGAACACTGACGCTATATAGAATTATCTAAATTTTTTTTATTCTTACTGTAATATTTTTTTTGTCAGATCCCAGATATACAAAGCAACCATCCAAGAATGCAATAGGACAAGCATAAACCCAGACTCTCTCATGCATCTCAGAACAAGCAGATAGACACTACTTCCCTCCCACATCCATCCTTTATCAAAATCTCATCTCAACTGCCTCATACATTCAAAAGTTTCATCTCATCTCATCTCACCTCACCTCATCTCATCACGACTGAAAAATTTTTGATGTAATTTTTTACGCGATGCTTTGCGATGAGGCACCAAGCAAAAAAAAAAATTAGAGAAGCTTCACCATCCATCACCATTGATGAAGTTGAAAGAAAATTTTTTTTTTGCTTGTAATAGTTGCAATTGATTTATGATTTGAATATCATTTGTGGTTGGCGGTTTAAATTCTATTCATTCAATATATTTTTGAAAAAACTTTTTTTTTAAATAGTTGATAAACTTCTGTTAACGACAATTTTGACAGGATTGAAACTGATCAAGAGCATAATATCATAGCATAGCATTAGATTTTAAGTTTTCTTTTTTGATAGTAATAATAAAAATGTCTGTTGAAGTTGCTAAACCAATTGAAATCGCTGAACAAGCTGAGAAAGTCAAGGAATCTGAACCAGTTTTCACTCCTGCTCCAGTTCCAACCTCATCTCCATGGAAATCTGTTTCATCTGATATTCCTGTTACTGAAATTACTTTGGATTTCAGTGATAACAATAGAAAGAGAAATGTCCCAGCCATGAAATCTTCTAATGCTACTAAATGGGTTCCAATTAAAGCTTCTATCGTGATATCAGGTTCTAAATCTATGAATAACGGCAATAACAATCATAGAAGAAACGCTACTAAGAGTGCTAAGAACAGAAATAACAAATCTAAGAATGTTACAAAAAAAGTTCAGCAGCAAAAGGATGCAGACGTATCAGATGAATCTAAGGATGGTGACAACTCTAATACCAACGGTGTCAAGTCCGAAAAGAACGATGGTAAAAGATTGAATAACAACAACGGCAACAATTTTCAAAAGAAGAAGTTCTACAACCGTAATGGAAACCAACAAAGACGTCAACTAAATAATAACATCTCTCGTAATGACCAATTTAACAGATCATCTAATACCCAAAACTCTTTACCACCTGCTTTCATCGCAGTTAATAATGTTGCGGCTCAAGTTGAATATTACTTCAGTGAAGAAAACTTGTCAAAGGACACATTTCTAAAATCCAAGATGTCTAAAAATGGGTTGGTTCCATTGTCTCTAATTTCCCAATTCTACCGTGTTGTCAATATGTCATTTGGTGGTGACCACAACTTAATCTTAGCTGCCGCCAGAGAAATCGTCGCTAATGAAAATGCAACCGTTGAAATTGTAACTGGTAAGATTGAATCTTCTGAAGAAACTGAATCCAACTTGTTAAGTAAATATTTTGTTCGTTCAAAGAACTGGTCTTCTCACATCCCTGATGAATCAGCTTCTGATGTCGAAATTGAAGATGTCCTGGTCGGTGATGTAATGGATGCCTTTAGAATCTCTTTTGTCCCACCTACTGAAGATGCTCCATCAAACTAAATCCACCATTGAATAGAAGATTGAATTTCATTGTGAAGTTGTTCTTTTATTCCGTTCTTATTTCCACCCTCCCTCAAGAATATATTTTTTATCCCCAATCAATTTTTAAAAGTACAATTGTCATATTATTTATCAATGGCACTATAGCCATAGATCCAAAAACCCAAGTATTGCAAAATTCCCCATAGATTCCCAATACTTAAAACTTAGATACAACAGCATGTGGTAAAAAATACCATAAACTTTATTATTATATAACCATATTTAGTTTCTTAATCAAAAAAAAGTTAAGCTATTTTTTTTTTAAAACAAGAATGTTAAAAAATTAAAGTGGTTCACAATGATTGCAACAAATGGGCCTCCAATAACTCACGTTCATCATCTTGGATGCTCATACTATAGAAGCTGAATATTTCTTCAATGCCAAATTTTTTTTAATCAGCACAATACTGACGCACTCTCAGTCCAGAGGCCATTAATCGCCAGAAAAAACCAAAATATTGAATAGAATTCACTTAATAACAAACTGAATATACCCAGATCCTTACTTAAACCATAATGAAGTGTTCATGTTACTTCTATTTACGATCAACGATTTACTGTCACTTTAAAATATTAAATACTGAAACTTTTCAAAGGGCTTCCTGTCCATCGCTCAATAAAAATTAAAGGTCGATAAGAATATTGAATCCTTAAAATAAAGGCATAGCAACTGGGAATAGGAGTATTGGAAGATATTAAAAGGGGGACAAGAGAGCAATTGTGATTGGGTATTAGTATTGCTTGTTTGTGTATCTGGTATATATTTTGATCCGTGATGAGATATGGTACGTTGGGAGAAGAGATTAATACAACCGAGGTAACTGATGAGTTTGAAACTTTACAGACAATTAAAAGAACAAAGCAAAATATAGTAGGGTGGTATTTTTATTCATTCTCTAGTGAACCATTTGTCGTATCAGCGATTGCTACATATATTCCATTACTTTTAGAACAATTTGCAAGACATAATGGTGTTACTTTAGAGGATCATTCTGTGCATTGTACTGCAGATCATGATAAATGTGTATTAGGACTATTCAGTAATAGGATATATATCGATACATCTAGTTTTGCATTATATACATTTTCTGTTAGTGTGTTTTTCCAGACGTTGGTGGTTATTACAGTCTCAGGAGTGGTAGATATTTGGAATACCGTGACGTTCAAAAGAAATGTTTTATTATTATTTGGTATTATTGGTGCACTTTCTACAATATTAATTTCAAGAATATATAACACTCAGTATTATATGTTAGCATTTCTTTGTATTCTTTCCAACTCATGCTATGGTGTTGTAAATGTTGTTGGAAATTCTTTGTTACCTTTGTTTGTTAGTGAATACTTGCAGCATAACTCAAGCTCACTGGATGAACGTGACAATGTTGATATATTGACAACATTGATCAGTGGTAGAGGTGCTAGTATTGGGTACTCTAGTGCTCTGGTGGTTCAAATAATATCTATATTTTTGATTAAAAAAAGCAAATCAAGTGAGAATATTCAAGTTGCAACTCTATTTGTTGGTATATGGTGGCTAATATGGCAATTGCCGATGTCATGGCTTCTACAAGATTCACCAATCTCTGCTGACGTTACACCAGAAGATATGGATAATTTAAGTATACATAAACCTAAAAAATGGATTTTTAAATTTTCAAATTTAAAACATGGTTGGTCCTCACTATTCCAAGCCTTGAAGCATGCAAAACTATTAAAAGATGTTGTTATTTTCCTGGTTGGTTGGTTTATTGTCAGTGACTCAGTGACAACTATTAACTCTACTGCCATCCTTTTCGCTAAAACGGAACTTAAAATGAGTACCTTAAGTTTAATTGTCCTAAGTATTTTGACAATGATCAATGCAATATTGGGTGCCTTTACAATTCCTCAGTTTATTTCAAGAAAGTTTCAGCTGCCAGGTGAAAAGTTACTGATCTACATAATTCTTTGGGCCAGCTTTATTCCATTCTATGGTATTTTAGGATTTGTGTTTAAAAATATTGGGTTAAAACATAAATTC
Source organism: Vanderwaltozyma polyspora DSM 70294 (assembly GCF_000150035.1). Lineage (NCBI taxonomy): Eukaryota > Fungi > Ascomycota > Saccharomycetes > Saccharomycetales > Saccharomycetaceae > Vanderwaltozyma > Vanderwaltozyma polyspora. The sequence continues at coordinate 225,787 of NW_001834690.1, forward strand.
GAGATGTTTATAACGGCGATATGGTACGGAATATCTCTTGGTGGTCTTTCCGCAGTCTCAAGATCGGTGTTTAGTTTAATTATTCCAAGAGGTCAAGAATCCACATTTTTTAGTATTTTTAACGTTACTGACAAAGGCTCATCTATTTTAGGACCCCTTCTGATAGGTTTAATTACCGATTATACTCATGATATTAGGTATTCTTTCTTCTTACTATTTGCTTTATTGATTTTGGCTATACCTATATTTCATCTTCTTGACGTTGAAAGAGGAAAGAAAGAAGCAAGTTCCCTACAGAAGATACCTATCGCCGACTAGAAAGGGGGTTATAAATTGAAAATCTAGGCAAATTGTTAAATAGCACCTACTTAATATTAATGATACCAAATAAATACTAATTGAAATTACGAAATACAAAGATTATAGATACATTATATGATTAATCAGTTAAATTCATACACTTAATTTATAAAAGGATATTCATTAGTCATACAAAACTTATTCAATAAAAATCATTGTGATTTTGTTGTTGCATTAGCTATAAAGAACAAAACATCTACAACGTCATACAACATTAATCATGCTTATGCGACCAAAGCACATAAGGCGGCACCGACACCAGAACCATCTTTTGCGATACGTAAATGAACCTTACGTTCACCTTCAGCACCAATTGGAGACAAAGCCAAGGCATGTCTCATCATTGATCTGAAACCTGGATAGTATTCGACAACCGAACCATCACAACCAATTTCAACTTCACCATGATATCTCTTGTTCAAAGCATTGGTTTTTTTCAAGATGGCAGCAATTGGAATGGCTGCCAAATAAGCAGATCTGTGAGAAATGCCACGAACCAACTTTTGGATACTGTGACGTTCAGCAAAAGTAGTAGGTAATCTTAAAGATTGTAATAAGGACAATTCAGTTTCGGCCAATTCTTTAGAATCATCAATTTCAATGTGAGATAAAACTTCAGAAGACAATTCTAATGGAGACTTCAATCTTTGAGGCAATTGATCATAAGATCTGTATTGGTTGAACATGACGCCTTGATCATGTAAGTCAACCAAGATGCATCTTAAAATTTCACCCAAGTACATACCAGAGACACGCTTTTCAAATAGATGGAAACCTGGATTAGCAGAAGATTTTTGATCGACTTCTACATCATATTTAGTAGTTGGTAAGTGTTTACAGTTATTATCGAATGAACCCCATTCAGTGTTAATAACCATATGTGTCTTACCTTCATCTAATAGTCTCTTTCTGTCTTCTTCAGGCAATTTCTTGATATTCTTAATTTCTTCCATGTAACAACCGTTAGTACCAGTGCCGTAGATACAACCGATTGCTACTTCAGTGATATCACCAGAAGTTAGAGAGTCAGTGTTATCGGAACAGTAACAGTGAGATAACAAAGTACCTACAGTATCATTAGTCATTGCAACGACGTGAACAAATGGTAAACCTTGAGCATTCAATTCATTTTGATACAACTCGACGATATCTTTACCGACAGTGTCAGCAATCTTGAAACCTTTAGTCCATCTGATTAAGCAACCGGAATTCAAAGAAGTTTGGTTAACTGGATACGAGAAAGTGAAACCCAATTTCAAAGGTGGTAAACTTTCTGAGTTTGGAGCCAAATATTCTGGATGATACTTCTTAATGAAGGCCATTGTTCTTCTTGAAAGGTATGAGAATAAATCTTTTGAAGTAACGGATTCATCGTCTAACAATTCATCAGGGATTTTTGACTTCATTTGTTCCAACTGGAAAGTATGGTCACCATTTAATTTAACGGAACAGACTCTGAAGTTGGTACCACCTAAATCAGCAGCCAAGACGACACCTCTCTCAGTACCATTTGGCATACCGGTGACAAAAGAAGGGATCATTGGTAAACCTTTCGAACTGGTAGCATCTTGCTTATTTAAACCTTCTTCCATCTGTTCGATGAAGTAATCAGTCAATTCTTGTAGTTTCTCATCACTGATGTAGAATTCATCACAGATGTCATCGACAGCTTTTGTCAATGCTTGTTCTGTGGCTTTATGAAGTTCGTTAAAGGACATTACGAATGTATGGTGAGTTGCTCAATTGAAGTTTTGAGTGGTATTCTTTCTAGGATGGATAAATATGAATCAATTGGGTTGAATTGAGTGTTTCTTCTCTTAAAGATAGTGATTGAACACAGGGTTTATATAGTTTGGGAATGAATATATATTGTATATAAAGGGGGTGGTTGAGGGAGAGAGGTTTAGTGATATTGATAAGATTAGGCATGAAGAGTGAATTCTTAAAACTGTTTGTTGACGTATCTCTTTAACAAGAACGACAGGTGTGTAGTAGTAAGCAGGAGGGAGGGAATTTATAGACTTTATTTGGGGGGTGATGATGAGAAATAAGTATGATTGATTGATCGATTGATTGATTTATGGAGGTCTACCAAAAGAGAGACAGACAAACAATAGTACCAACGAATTTAATCAAAGAAAGAAAGATATAGTAATGATCTGTCTGTGTGAGAGGAGTGTGGGTACAGTTTGCTTTGAATAAGAACACATTGGCTATTATGTGCTATTTCGAGAAATTGAATGAACGACGATTTAGTAAGCCCCGTACCAGCCTGCGATTCGAACTCGAAGAGACAGAGATTGTAAGTAAGAGACAGTTCGAAATACGAAATTGCGTTTAATTTGTTGGATTGTTGCAATGAAATGGAATGGAATGGAATGTGATGAAATGCCATATATAGTAGTGTAGTTTTTAATGTGAGTCCTTTTTCTATTCCCCTCAGACTTGGTTAGCAGGAAATCCAAGAGTGGACTGGACAGGTGGTGTTCCCCAGATGAAAGAGAAGCTGAAGTGAGAAAGTAGTGTTAAATTGGCGACGCCAACACGGGGAGCAAGTGAGCGTTGTTGGGATAGCAGCGTGTATATGTATGTGTATGTGTATGTGTATGTGTCCTTGGAGCCCAAAGGATCAAGAATACGAATCAAGAGAACAAGTAATTCATACAACTTCAACTTCCAGTATTTGCTGGGGGGAAGGGGGCAGGGAGATTCATCTGTGATTTAGAAGCCAGTTGGTGCCAAAGGTAGTATATAGTATGGAATGGTCGTCTTAAAATATATAGATAGATAGATAGATATATATATAAATGTTAGAAGTCCAATGACAGTTACAGTTACAGTTACAGTTGCAGTTGCAGTTGCAGTTGCAGTTGCAGTTGCAGTTGCAGTTGCAGTTGCAGTTGCTGCTTTGAGTTTGAGCATGTGACTGTGATTGTGACCTCGGAGGGTGGACCTGTTCTCATGTGCCTATAACGTATGTGGTGATGCGTGTATGTATTACCTGCAATCACATACACCTCTACACCGCATCATACTGCACATCTATTGGCGTGGGGGAGGTGGTCTGCTTGTTTTTGTGTACACCGAAACCCAGACACATCAAAAAGAAAAGATAAATAAGAAAATGCAGAGCAAAGATCGCTCGATACGCACCTGTTACCCGACCAGGTGGCGTTTCAGATTCACAGACGTATAATTCTGCACGAAACGAGACCAGCTCGCAGCATAACTGATACGTGTCAAACGACACGTTGGCCCACTGCCAACGAACACTCACTCACTCACTCAGTCATTCCCCCAGAGAGATTTCGTTTCAGCTCAACGTTTCGAATCGAACCGAACAGAACAGAACAGAACCGAATCGAGTCCAATCGAACATCTCTGAGCTGTTAGAATTATCGATATCTTCTTACACTTAACACTTACACTTTATGCTTACGCTTATTCTAAATCTGATACTAATACTAATACTAATACTAACATCTATTACTAACATCTTGAACTTGCAACTTCTAAAGGTATAAAACTTGACTTGTTTAACTCAATTTTGGGTTTGTTATATATATATATATATTTAATTGATTATATTTGTAATTCTGGCCTTGTCTTAGTTCTGGATCTTAATCTCTGTTTAGTTCCTCTATATATTTTTGTTGTCCCTTTTCCTTTCCTTCCCTTTCTCTTTTGCTTTTCCTTTTCTGTTCCTACAATAAGCACCTCAGTCACACATATACTTTTAAATATTATGTTGTTGAATAAGAAGACTCTATTTAAGTTGGCAAGCTTATTGTCTTTGGCCACCTCTGCTTTGGCTCAAGAAGACGCTATCGCCCCAGAAGATTCAGATGTCGTTAAGCTATCTGGAAAGGATTTCGAATCCTTCATCGGCAAAAACAACTTGGTCATGGCTGAATTCTTTGCTCCATGGTGTGGTCATTGTAAAAATTTGGCTCCAGAATATGTCAAAGCTGCTGAAAAATTAAAAGAACATGATATTTACTTGGCTCAAGTCGATTGTACCGAAAATCAAGAGTTATGTATGGAACACCAAATTAGAGGTTATCCAACTATAAAAATCTTCAAGAATGGTAATTTGGAAGAACCAAAAGATTACCAAGGTGCAAGAAAAGCTGACGCTATGATAGATTTCATGATTAAGCAATCTTTGCCTACCGTCATGGACGTTGCATCCGAAGATGAATTGGATTCCATCTTATTAAACGCTACTTTACCTGTCGTCATCAACAATGACGTAGAAAACTTTAATGAAACTTTCCATAAAATGGCTGATAAATTATTCTCAGATTATGTTTTCGTTTCTTATCCATTAAAGAAAAATCCAAAATTATCCGTCATTTTATCAAATGAAGATGATTTGGACAATGAACCAATTGTATACGACGGTGATTTATCAAAAACTTCAGAAGAAGATTTCATTAAATGGTTAAAAGTACAATCTTTACCTTTCTTCGGTGAAATTAACGGTGAAACTTTCAACAACTATTTTGAAAGTAAATTACCATTAGCTTACTTATTCTACAACTCCCAAGAAGAATTAGAAAAGTACTCTGATTTCTTAACTAAATTAGGTGAAAAACATAGAGGTAAACTTAACTTCGGTGCTTTAGATGCTCAAAAATTCGGTAGACATGCTGACAACTTAAACATGAAGGAACAATTCCCATTGTTTGTCATTCATGATATGGACTCAAACTACAAATACGGTTTGAAACAATTGGCTGATGAAGAATTCGAAAAATTAACCGCTCCAATCGTCTTGAAAGAAAAAGAAATTAAAAAATTGGTCGAAGATGTCCTTGCTGGTAAAGCTGAACCAATTGTTAAATCTGAACCAATCCCAGAATCTCAAGACTCTAGTGTCATGAAATTGGTCGCTCACAATCACGATGAAATTATCAAGGACCCAAAGAAGGATGTCTTAGTTAAATACTACGCTCCATGGTGTGGTCACTGTAAGAATTTGGCTCCAATTTATGTCGATTTAGCTGATTTGTTGGCTAACGATAAATCCACTAAGGATAAATTCGTAATTGCTGAAATTGATGCTACTTTGAACGACGTTGCTTCTGTCGATATCGAAGGTTACCCAACTATCATTCTATACCCATCAGGTATGAACGCTGAACCAGTTACCTTCCAAACCAAGAGAGAAATTGAAGATTTCTTAAACTTCTTGGAAAAGAACGGTGGTAACTCTTTAAATGCCGGTAAATTAGCTAAACAATACCAGAAAGAATTAGAAGAGAAGAAAGCTGAAGAAGAAGAAAAGGAAAAAGCTGCTGCTGCTGAAAAGGCTGCCAATGAAGCTGAAGATGAATCCAATGATGATATTGAACATGATGAATTGTAATCTTTACTCTTCTGTACTAGCAAAATTCAAATTTCTACATCAATTTTTATTAAACTTCGTTTTCTAAATATTTTATATATATACTCTTTCTTTACGTTCATGTGATCTTGGAATCATCTCTATCATAATGATCCTAAAGCCAAACATGAATGTCTATCTATGTTTATCTATAATGATCTAATATATACTCAAATAGATAGACACCTATCCAGAAATCCTCATTTACTAATTACTGTTGATCTGTTAATCCTTTAATTTCCTTCTTGAACTTTACTTATTTTGCGAACCTTTAATATGGTGTACTTTTGAAAATATCCATAATAATTTCAAATTAATCAAACGTAATACATAAAGATAGAAGAAGAGTTTTAAAAAAAGATGATAGATATATATCAGTTTGAGGGTACTATAGAACTATTTGACTTTGATAAGTAGTTGACAACAATATAGTACATTAGAAATGAAGGTTCAATGTTTTGTTATCTTTTTAGCAGCTTTAATTAATTCAGTTTTAGCTGCTGGTTATGAACCATTGGAACATTTAGAACTTGGGATAACAAAGAAGGTACCAAGTGAACAATGTGAGATGCAAGCAATGCCTGGAGATACTGTTTCAGTTCATTATAGTGGTATGGTTAGGGAAACCTCTAAAGAATTTGATAACAGTTACAATAGAGGTCAACCAATTTCATTTAAATTAGGTATTGGCCAGGTTATTGCTGGATGGGATCAAGGTTTGATTGGTATGTGTATTGGTGAAGGTAGAAAGATTCAAATTCCAAGTAGCATGGGCTATGGAGCAAGAGGGGTGCCAGGTGTTATCCCAGAGAATGCTGATTTATTGTTTGATGTCGAATTAGTTAACATTGAACGTAATTAAGCATCGAAGTAGTTTAAGATAATATATACATGTACAAGCACCTATGTATCTGGGTATATATGTGTATGTATAGTTTAAGTATTATTAATTCAAAATAGTTAATCAAACAATTAAAGTTCTATAGACACCACAGAATCGCCATTATGCCCTTGATCTCAACCTAACTAAAGCAAGAATACATTACTTCCATTACAAAAAAAGGCCGTATTACATATATTAATATTATTATTATTATATATTATTATTAAATATTATCTAGCCAAAAGCTGAGCATTCACTCACTTTTTATTAATTAGAATTAGAATAATACTATAAAATTATTGAATTACAACACATCGAAACGTTCGATGTGTTTGATAAAACGACTAATTATAAATGTTACATATACGGTATTGAAAAATGTCCTTCGAATTCTTAGGATTGTAAGTGTATAAAATTCAGTAAAAAAATAACCGTCCAAAATATATTAATTAAAATTATTAAATAAAAACATATATTTTTTAATTTCTATCCACTATTCCATTTAGAATAAGAAAGCGACACCAGCAGCAACAGCAGCACCAACAACACCAGCACCTAAGGCGTTAGAAGCAGCAGCACCGGTAGAAATTCTGGTGGTGGAAGTAGAGTTGGTCTTGTTAGTACCATTGGTAGAGTTAGCAGCTTGGACAGCAGCGAAAGTGGCGAAAGCAGCAACAATAGTCTTGAATTGCATCTTGATCGGTATATATGTGTGATGGGTTTTTTGTATATAATAGAATTTAAAAATGAAACAACTAAAAATAAAACAATCCAAATAGTAGAACTTGAGAATAAGACAAAAATCTACAATTCTAATCCAAATATGTATTCTCTTTTATATACCATCGAGAAATGAAATTACACATTCAAAAGAAACGAAATTGTATAGAAAAATTTTTCTTTTTTCTTTTGGACCTGTCTATTCTGTATGTCTAGGGCCAATTAATTGGCTAATTAGTTGATTTCGATCTGGAAATTAAAATAAAAATAAAAATAAAAATAATAACAAAAATAAAAGTGAAAAGAAATCCTCCCCCCCCCCACTGCTGTCTCTATTACTGCTTGTATCTATCTTTATCTCGCTCCTCACCCATCTTCGAGCAACACCACCAACACCAACACCAACACCAACCACTCATTTAGAGTAGCTCTTGTTCTTATTCCTATTCTATTCATCCACACAAGCACACCAAACTAAAATCGAGATTAATATTGAAAACTTTTCAAGAGAAGGGAGAAAGAGGAAGAGTAAAAGCAACCAAAAATATATTCACCGTGTCCATCGCTATCCTCGTGTACTTCTCGAAACTTCAAAGGAAACTTTTCAAAGAGCTGGAACGGCCAATACTTACCTGTCAGCCACTACGACTCTGAACCAACAAAACCACTCGAAGTAAAAGAAATAAAAAACGGTGATGAAATTTTTCAGAGGATTTTTGAGCAGTGAGAAAGTCTCACACAATCCAGCTTTCGAAACTTTCTGATAGATTGATTAATTAATTAATTTAATTTAATCTAATTGATGCTACCTGAGTCCACTTGCTCGTATTGGTGAGTATGCCATCCTCACTGGCCGGTACTGCCGTAATTCTTTCTTGTTCAAATCTAGAGTTGTTTTAGATGGAATGGGATGGATAAGTCTCTAGATCCTCTTTCTTTTACCCTTCTCCCAAACTACCACCCTCCCTGCTCCCTCTCCTAACTAGTGTCATGTCATCAATATATCACTTATAAATCAATTTTTGCGTGTGTAGTACGCCAAATTTAGATAGTTACTGGATACTATTGAGTACAGCTATTGTAGAAACTTCTGCATTAGCTATTTCAATCTTAACTTGTGAGAAGGCGAGGGAGAACCACGAAACATTGAACTCTTTCGGGGGGAAGTCGCCTGAAAGGTCTAGACACTGAGTCTCTACTCTTTTAGGATATCGATTCGAAAACACGACGAATAGAGGTAAACTCATTCCTTCCTCTAATGGGTCGAACTTAAGTTATGCTGTTATGTTCTCTCAAGGTAAATAAGTAAATATTTTAACTTTCTAATAAAACCTCTACTAACATGGAAATATTGTCGTGATTAGCCTGGTTTTTCCATCCACGCTTCTTTTGCCATTGAGACACTCTTAGTAGTCTGACAACAAACAAACACCTTTCTCGTAACTTTTTGATTACCCACCTCGTCTGGTAGAACGAATTAGAAAAGGGAAACCCGTGGTAGACAGAGCCTTAACCGTTACATCTTCTTGTGCATGGATGTGTGTCTACCAAAAGCATTAAAACCACGAGATGGAGACGATAAAAGAACTCTCTTTTCCTACAGTAAAGAAATGGCTATATTTGGGTTCGTGTAATCAGTCACTCTAACGGAATAATCAACAATGATAAACCATGTGAAGGTTTCTCAACTTGCGTGGACTTCTGGCAATGGTTTTGAATTAACCTTACTCATTCTAAGAGGATAAACTTAATACCATCATCGTTGTTTCCGTTTGATATCACCATCTAGTAAGGCATGTAATGGCCGAGCAGACGGTTTGTGTTGCTGCCTTGCTTTTCTTGTTACTCTCTTACTTGTCAATCTAACACTATTATTAGAAGAATTTTTCATATAAAAGGAATTTTTCCTATCTTTTTTTTACTAAGGTCTACTTAAGAATTTTACTGAGTGAGATGTGGTGGATGGTTATTATCCTTAATGAATGAATAAATGAATGGCTTGTAGTAATTAACCTCTTCCTTTTTTTACTCTTCTGATAAATATAAATCGTAATACAAGTTCATCTTAGCAGTTAGTTAAGATTGATCAATTTGATAGATTGATTGAAATTCCTCCCTGTCTTGTTATATGAAATAGCTGATTAGGAGTAAGTTGAAAAATGTGGGAATCAATAAATCAAATGACAGAAAAAACAATGGAGGGAATTTGGTTAGAAATTATAGATACTTGCTTTTCTCCTCGCTTTTTTTTTTCAGACTGATTTCCCAGTAACAATTTATCATTTGAACAAAAATAGCTGATATTCAAGAATATTTACTGGAGGCTGAGTGTATGTTTATTTGATTTTGATCTTGATCTTGATTTTTGATTCTTTTCAAATATTCTATCTAAAAAGAAAACAGTGGAAGTGTAATTAAAATTGCTGACATATCGTTTTTTTTTCGTTGCAACAACGTTTGATTTTAGCAATATCATGCGTTAGGTTAGGTTAAAATGTCAATTTATAGTAATTATGTTTCGATTAAGGGCAACGGGAAAATGCTTTCCTGATTTATAATTTTATTAAGCTTATTTAGTGGGATATTTTGCAATACTGCATTTGGTTTACTTGTTATGGACATATTTATTTTTATTTTCATTTCTAGATAGGGGTGGGGATGAGGACACTCTTAAACCTAAATATAATTATTTATTAGGAAAGTATCGTGTAAACAAATTGCCTAACTTAAATCCTGAATAATATTTATTCTAAATTTTATTTAATATGATTCCTCTCCTATTGGGAAATTAAATTCTACTACACCATTTTGGTTGCATGTACTCATGCAGTTGTGACGCGTTATTTCATTATATTTTGATTATGTCTATATTCCGTTCTTGTTTTCATTTACAATAGATTTTATCTATTTCTTGTATAATAATATTTTTTTGGATTTTATCTCTCTACCTATCCTTCAATTTAAGTTTTCATTATTCTTTATTGCTTTGTATGTTGGAGTTTTCTTTCCTCCAGATTTTCCAGGAGTCTCAAAATTCATTGTACTAAGTTTTTTTCATAGCTGTTGTTGGCTATTGAACTTATAACAAAGTCTGAGTTGGCAAATAAAGCCAAAAAATTCAAAGAGTTTTAGTGTAATTTAGCAATATCGCTTCTTAAGATTTAGCGGGGGATAGTTGTTAATACCTTACTTCATACAACCAATAATTAGATCAAGTTAAGAGTAACAAATAGAATTATCAAGGTAATTTACAATCGATTTGATTTGATTTGATTTGATTCGGTTCGGTTCGGTTCGATTCAATTTGGTATTACCGTCTTCGATTATTGGATCAAAAAGCTTTTACAACTGCAAGTTTGTCAAAAATGGATTTGAAGGACTGGTTCCTTGCATTTATTGCTATTTTTGTTCCACCTGTGGCAGTTGCCCTAAAGTGTGGTTTATTATCCAAAGATTTATTAGTAAATTTCTTACTGTTTTTTTTTGGTTTCTTTCCTGGTTTGATACATGCGCTTTGGGTAATAAGCAAACATCCACGATTAAAAGAAACCATTATGACAGATGAGACTACAATAAATTCAAATACAAATTATGGATCAATTTGATAGTAGTATTTGAATCAGTATTCTTATTCAAACTGGAATATTTTTAGATGACATTGTCTCATATATTTTATTTCTATTATACATGACATTATTAAGTAAACTCTGGTAGATATTTTTTTAGTTCAGTAATAGATGAAACAGAAGTATAGTTGGGTTTTTATGTATTTTTTAACTTGAGATAATAAATCAGTGAAGTCCAAATTGAATATTTAGCTGCAGAATTTTGATTTAACTTTACTAAACCCTTTATCACATCATCCATATTGCCGTGATTTAAACATTTTAGTTATAACTCTTGATAATGTTCCAGTGTTTAACCAATTGCCTGTCAATTTAACCTATCGTTTAGTTGTATCTAATTCAACAGTTCGTAAATCATAAAATTTATCCAAATAGAACATTTTAAAAATTCCTACTTCAGTGAACTTGTAATTATCTTATAAATGCCTATAATACGAATTAGGCATGGATGGGCAGCAAGGTCAAAAACATGCCCTCATAGTAAATGTCCTTTTTGAGAAAGTTGTCCGCCCGGTCGTGCACCAAGGAAGCTGCGGGATTTGTCTGTAATTAACTTCTGATGGACCGCAAAAGAGGTCGAAAAAGGTCATGTGATAACAAAAAAACGGTCGGGCACCGAGTTGCCCGTCCATGCCTAATACGAATATAGTAATCCAAATTTATACGTAACTGAACCATCTTCAGTTAAAACTCTTAACCAGAATTATAGGAATATTTCAATTAATAGAAATATCTTCACTTATGATAAAAGAACGGTTAATTTAGATTCATTTAATAATATCAAATCAGTACTATAATGTCTGCTTTGTAGCTTATCATGATTCTAGTTTGATTTTATAAAATAACATAATAACCCAGAAGGTAATGTAGTATTCTATATTTATTGAGGTTGCTGATTTAGTTTCCATGTTGCATATAGAATAAGACGGTCTAGTTTTATTATTAATGAGTTTATTTTGAATAGCACTTCTGCTAGATTTACTATGAGCAAATATTCAGAAGATGGTGTAAATTCTAAATATATTTCTATTGGTATTTGGCATCAAAATATTCTTAGCATACAGAGTTGTGTAGAATTAATAAAAACCAATCCAATTTATAAGTGTAACGCTCATCCTTAATGTATTTTGAATAATGAGCTAGATATTTATGAGAAGATAAAACCTGGATTTTTCTATGTAAATGTGTATTACTGTAGCCTAATCTTTTAACAGAAACTGAAATGATGATGATCCAGATACGCAAGATAATATGGATATTGATCGTCTATTAGGTACTGGTTTTTTAGAATATCATAGATTAAATCAGGATAGACCTTATGTTGAAGTGTTCAAAATTGATTTAGATTTTTTGATTATGTAGAACGATTTTCAATCTTTAGGTGGAGTTGTTCATTATCGGATCGAAGAGGAAGAGATAGAGCATGGTAAGAAAGATGTTTTAAACAACACTCCTCTTGCTTGTATGGTTACTAACAATAGAGATAAAATTCCTGGTCTTGTTAAGAATGCTTCCTTCTAATCTTTTGTTATTTGCTATTTTAAGTGAAGAAACCTTTTTGGCTATTTATTTCATAGAAAGTCATTTCTAAATATCTTGTTTTAGGATATCTTAGTCATTTCAATAATTATCAATTGGTTTTAGCTGTTAGCATACACCATTCTTATTTAATGTATGATGGGTATTTCACAGATGCTATTGAACCGACAATACATCATCAATTAAAATTAGTAAAAATTAAAGGGTATTTTCTAAAACATCTTGGTTTAGAGAAAGTTGTAGTAATAGAACCCCGTATTAAAATGGATATAAACTATATGGATTTAAATGAATATTTTAATGAAAATTCATTGTTAGTTTTTAAATATTCAAGTGGTACAGACATTAACAATTTTGCATAAATATACGTAACTCCAGAACTAATATATTCTCCAGAAGTAAATAGAGCGGGTAATACGTTCATTGCGATTCATATTATGATTTTATCAAATATATTAAGTAACTAAAACCACTTCAGGCTCTATATTCCTCTTAGCAGAACACTGCTCCCTCTTAAATTTTAAGAATCTAACTTCTGAAACTATTTTTATCGAATAAATGTTGGCAGGTTATTATAGACCATTGTTATATTTCTTATTCTTGGTACAAGGCATAGCAAGCCAATTGATTACACTTTGACTTTAACAAGATGAACGTTTTGCACATTGTATGATATAAAGTGCTACATACACAATAGAAAAAATAGATATGTTGCTAAAGAGAATACGATTAAAGTGGAAAACAAGGTAATTGTTCCTTCTTAGATCGTTTCTGTCAGTGATAGGATAATCATCAATCAATAAGTTTAATTATTTTGATAATAACCGTAAATGATTTATTATATCATTAGATATGAAATAATAAAATAGATTAGAGAAAACCAAATTATTGATTAAATAGATACATGATAAAATATTGAAATCATCATGAAAAAACTTCATGGTAATTAATCTTTCATACTGATTCAATCAAAAGATGATCATAATTGTACACGATTAGAAAAGAGGAAAACCCTCGAATCTTCACACGACTCTCTTATCAACATATACTGTCATTTAAAATAAAAAAAAGCTTTTCAAATGTTTCAACCCTACGTTTGCAAAGTTGAAACAGAAAATAATCACTGATCTCCCATCTAAAAATTTATTAAATAATAATATTTAGCCTTTCCTTCTTTGCACATTGACACATTCGATAGATATAGTTGCTCTTATAAAACCTATAAGAGATCATATCAAACTTAAGTTGTGCAATCCAAATCAGATCGATCACTAAGAGAAATAAATATTAATTTTCAATCTTGAAATTATCTTTATGAATGAGCTATATTGGATAATCAAATTGTTACTCAACAATACACCAGGTTGCGGATTCTGATGAGAAACTCCATTGATTACACATTAGCAGAATCATTCCCTCGACAATATCAATATTGTAAAGTTAATATTTATGTACTGGATCTCCAGTCCAATAGTCGAAGCTGATCGATTCAAGTCCACTTTTTCTCAGTTGAGACAGAATAAATCAAACTTTACAAGTTATTGTGAGAATTGATTAACTTATAAAACCTATGAGATCATATTCTCCTTCTTATCTGATTGTAATATCCATTGATGTGTTGATAATAAAAAGTTTCAGGTTTGTTCGATGAGTTTGATGAGCATTCAATTGAAAATTTTTTAAAAGTTTTAAGAATAAAAGTGAATCACGTGATTTGGACTTACACAAAAGGAAGTTTTTGGAGTCTATTTATCTAATTGGATTATAATTTATCAAGAGAGTTACCTTGTTATATGGTTTATCTAATGACATCAAAAATGTAAATGGTCATTAATAAATATGAATAGAATATATAACCATAAAAGAATATACACAGATATTCCTGTCACCTGACCATAATGTTAATACTCATACCTTCTTCATTTATTCGTACCAGATTACTTATGGAATGATTGAGATCACATGCTGATAGTTTAAAACGTAGCGTAATATGGAAAACAGCAACATAAATATTAGATATATGGTGGAAGAATTAACTTTCCCATAAACTACTTTGTATTCATTGGAGTGCAATTATGGACTTTGGTTCTTACAGGATAAGTATCTAAGATCACTTAACTCTATTTTCCATTGGTTGAAACTTTACCCGGATATTATGAATATTAAGATTCTGAATTGAGTCGTTTGGTACGCTGTGGAATATCCAAGTAATACGTTATTCAAGACAAGAAATGGATTAAGCAACGTTTATGACAGGAACTATTTTAAATGATGACTTGATACCTTGTTCAATTGAAGCTGATATCTATGGCCAGTGAAACACTTAAACTACTTGAGTATTGTTACCTCTTTGAAAATGGCAATTACCGAGCAATTGAGACAATTGATTAAAAACAAGTATACTACCGCCTTAGAGAATAAAGATGTTCTATTTGTTGAAGCTGACTCCACTAAAGTGGTTGATAAAAAAACTGGGATGAAATATGTCGTTAGTTTTACTCCCAGTTTAAAGAGCAAACCGGAGAGAGCAGATGCAGAAAAAGATAAAATAGATCCATTTGCTAAACTTGAACCTGAACTAACAGTTCTAGAAGACGTTACCGGCAATGGAAGATACAAATTAGTTTTGAATAAATTTCCAGTAGTTCCAGAGCATAGTTTATTGGTAACTAATGCGTTTGAGCATCAGATGGCTTCATTGACGCCAGAGGATTTAATTACAAGCTACGAAATTATTAGTAAATTAAATATAAATGATAATGGCGATAGACATATGGTTTTCTATAATTCGGGACCATTATCTGGTTCTTCGCAAGATCATAAACATTTGCAAATTATGAAAATACCTGACGGACTAACTACTTTACAAGATTCGTTATGTAATGGTAGGGATCATTACATTCCCACACCGAGAGAAGAACCTTTACAAAATGATAAAGTAGCATTTGCACATTTTGCAATCCCATTACCAACAGACTCCACTGAAATCGATGAAGATTTACTAACCATATCTTACTTCTCACTATTGCAAAGAGCACTGACATTTTTCCAAGATTGGTTAGAAGAGAAACCTGAACTCGCTGACAAAAGAAGTTACAACGTAATTATGACTCAAGAATGGTTATGTGTAATCCCACGTTCGAGCACACAAGCAAAATCATTACAAATAGGCTTTAACGCTACAGGATACACAGGATTCGTACTAGTCAAAGAACAATCTGTATTCGAGAAAATTAATCAAGATCCATCTCTACTGAATAAAGTGTTGTTAGAATGTGGGTTTCCTTCTACGGCAGGACAAAAGACCACAGAGTACAACTACTAACAGACATTCGATCGATCAATGAATCATACTAACATAAATATAACAAACAATATATATACATATAATAAACAATATACATACAACATTTACAAAACTTGTATCCACCATTACCATCTCACCATCAAAGACTTGACTTGTTAACCAATAGGAACTCACTACTAATTATTAGCTCTCTTATTACTGACGGGTCTAACCCGGCAATATCGTTTTTTCTCCTTGTTGTATATCGCTATTGAATTTTTTCAGAGGAAAATATCGATTGAAGAAAAAAAATATCGAGACTTTTCCAAGCAAGTTGTTCAACTTTTATAAAAGATATATCTATTATTTGGTGGTTTGATTGATTGGTTTATAATTTGTGAATTCTAGGGTAACTAGCTTTGAATTTCTTTAGAAGAATATATATAAAGAAAGCACTTTGTTTTAGTTGTTCTGGAGACTAGGATTTCAAAGTTTTAACTTATAAGATTTTTTAAAAAAGATACAAATTTTAATATAACGTACAGGGATGCCACAATCATTTACTTCAATTGTTAAAATGGGTGATTTCATTTTGAAATCACCCTCTTTGTCTAAGATCTGTGTTCCAGTTGCTAATCAGTTTATTAAGTACTCAGGTTACAGAAAATTGGGTTTGAAATTCGATGATTTAATAGCTGAAGAATCTCCATTGATGCAAAAAGTATTGACTAGATTACCAGAAGATGAGTCTTATGCTAGAGTCTATAGAATTATTAGAGCTCATCAGACTGAGTTGACTCATCACTTGTTGCCAAAAACTCAATGGATTAAGGCTGAAGAAGATGTTCCTTATTTGTTACCTTACATTTTAGAAGCTGAAGCAGCTGCTAAGGAAAAGGATGAGTTAGATAACTTAACTGTTACAAAATAGATTACATTAACGGAATTACATTAATCAAATCAAAGTGTCACGTTGTTTTGGTTGTTGTTGTTTTGTCTAATTAATTCTCAAGACTTTATTTCACTTATTCATCCTTTTTTAAAGATGTTAAACAATAGAACCTATTAGCTATTGTCCCCCCCCCCCCCTAAAACTCTTTCACATATTCAAATATTTAACTATTCTTATTTATTTTATATATATACATTTATATATCAATCCAAATTAGCAATTCCATTACATGATAAATAATTATACCATTCTCTTCAATAGATAAAATTATAATAATTCATATCAGTTATTCTACTAAATTGTAAAAATACTACCATCGTCTGACATCTTCCCCATTCAAACTTAACCAAATATTCACCGTTTTCACTTTGCTCCTTCTATACAGATGTATTTTTTAGACTTGTTTTGAATATCTATACCTACCCTATTTGATACTTGATACTTTTTCCAAGATTATGCTCATTTCTATAAAAAAATTAAATTCTAAAATAAGAATTTCCTTCATTTCGTATTACCAAGTGTTTAATACCCTGGTTTACACAGCTTATAAATATATTTGTATTTAAGTATCCATGTGTTGGCTCAGATAACATTGTAGTTACGTCAAATTGTTTAAGATATTGATAAAAAAATTCTATTGAAGAAATAACCCTCAAGAATTTCTATTCTCCTATTTTTTAGTACATATATGATCTAGATTCATATGGTTCTTCTAAATATTGAAGTTCTTCTTCTGTGAATTTGATATCTAGTGCTTTTATAGCTTCATCGACTCTAGCAATAGAACTCAATCCAGCGATTGGAGTACAACCTTTTGCAATAACCCAAGCTAAACCGATAACAGCCATAGTAACGTTTTTATCATTGGCTAATTTTTCAACACGATTAATAATTTCAATTTCAGAATCTTTCAAGTTCTTCATCTTTCTTATTTCCAATTGTCTATCACTATCGTATCTAGTAGTCTTAATTCCAACAGGTCTTGTCAACAGACCACGTTGTAGCGGAGACCATGGAGTCAACGCAATGTTATGTCTTTTGGCAAACGGCATCAATTCTCTTTCATCTTCACGATACAATAAATTATAGCATGATTGAGAATTGATAAACTTAAACCAACCATATTTCTCTGCTGTAAATTGCATTTCTGCAAATTCAGTAGCCAACATCGATGACGCACCAATATATCTAGTTATACCACTTTCAACTAAATCATTCAATGCCCTCATAGTCTCTTCATATGGAGTATCACGATCAGCTCTATGAATTTGTAACACATCAATATACGTACCTAATCTTCTTACAGACTCCTTAGCTGAAGCCATAATATTTTTACGAGACAAACCAGACATATTAACAAAATGTAAGTTAAGTTCCTCAGATCTCTCTTTAAGAGTTTCGAAACTGACTTTGTCGTCAGTGGCAAAATTCAATTTCGACATGATTACGACAGTTTCTCTAGGAATATTATAATGTTTTAAAAATTCACCTAAAAGTGTCTCACTTAAACCATTACTATAAACATTAGCTGTATCAAATGTCCGCATACCACGGTCGTAACAATGTTTTAAAATACCAAAAATTTTTGTTTTATCATCTTCAACCCATTCACTCCATTCTTTTGAACCATATTGCATACATCCTACAATAATTGGTGAAACCTTTAGACCAGAATTACCGAATTTAACCTGCTTAAGCAATGACATTTTTGTTATATATTGTATTCAATGGACACTTTTTTAGGCCTTTTGTTTCATAATAAAATCTTAACTTCTGGTATTGAATTCCAAAATATCGTCAAAAGCAGTCTCCATTTATATAAAATTAATCATATATTTAAAACCAAGTATTAGATCCTTAATTCCGTTACCATGGGAGGGAATTGCTCTTCTTATTTAATTGTTTTCCGAGCCAAGTCGAGTTCTAATTGTAAAACTATTTATGTATTCACCGAGCCGAATCAACCCGAGCCGAGCCGAGCCGATTCCAGATTTGAAAGTATGAATTTATTCCTGAGCGATCAGTTAATAAAATGTCGTCATAAACTGATTCCATTAAAAAAAAATTAACAATTATTTAAAAGAATTTAACTTGTAACAAACAAACTGTGAAAAGATGACAACTTACAAAGCACTATTGCAGGCAGAGCAGGATAGACTAATTCAAGTATGTTATTTCCTTATAATGTTGGTACTTCCAGTAGTTTACCCTACCTCAGCCTAAGCAAAGTATTTCGCTACCAAAATATTAACACATTCAAACATAAATAACCGTGAGCGTGCAAATATAAACTACACATAAGTACATGACCATAGTTATACTCATGTACACAATGACACTCATGATAACAACTCGTTTAAATACCAAAACCGAAATATAAAAGGAGCATATAATCTCCTTCAATAAATCCTGATTCCCGTCGTAATAAGATCATAATCTATATTTTAACTATATATTAGCTTATAGAATTCATAGCTTGTTCCTTTTTTTTTGAGAAACCAGATCGACTTCTCATATATATTTTAACAATACATATTACCTCAACAGGACTTACAAAACTCTAGGAAATATCTAGCAAACGCCTTTATTTTATATCATTACACAAGTCTACAATAATTATCATATAATACGTTAAAAGGTCCAATAGCAGGAATTGTATTTACCCGACAGTACTTCAATTACGGGACCTTTAAACGTATAACATGATGAGCCTGAGACATTAGAATAAGGACAATAGAGTACCTCAAAGTGGCTGATGAAATTCCTAGTTAATAGAAATAAACGGCAGCTATAAATGAGAGTTACACAGTAGCAGAAAAATGAATGATCACATTTGTTTTTATAACACAAAAGAGGTTGGAGATATCTCCAATTAATAAAGCAACTTAGAAAGGTATAAATTGAGAGAGAAATGAAGATTGTTCATTTCTCTCTATTTATTGCTAATTGTTTTGATTATAACTTATTTTAACTTATATATATATATTTATTTGTAAGGCAAAGGCAATATAATGAATGTATTAAGAACTAATAGTACATTCATCGAATCAAAGCAAACAAGATATCAGTTCAAAGTAGGATTGCGTATCTATAACTAACTTTTATAATTTTAGATTTACATACTATTCACCTTGGTTATATAGTGTATAAATTATCCTCTCTTAACTTTTAGTTATCATGCATCAAATTTGTTATCTGTAAGATAGACTTGAATAACAATATAAATTAAGGACTTCGATAAGTATTCGTTATAAACCTTTTAGTCTCGTAATAGTAAAATGTATTTCAAATATGTATGAGTAATCGAACTGATTTCTTAAAAAGTGAAACCGTCTAATAATCTATTTCCTAATATATGGTTAAAATTATAAACCATAGGTGTTTTGTCTTAAGAGTAAGGATTGAAGACTGGAGATTTCATAATCCTTCTATATGTATTTCGGAGTGTGTAACTGAGTGACTATCATGGATGTCATTCTTTTCATAAGCATCATTTAATTGTGTAAGTGTGACTATGGTTATATACGTGGCTATGACCTACATTTGTGCGTTTCTATTTATTCATAGTTTTCGTTCTTATGTTTAAAAGGGTGTATCGTTTTTAACATAGTTAATGGCAAATTAGTTTATAATTTATGAGACCAGATAATACGGGCTATCATCGTTTCACACTTATAAAGACTAATAGGGACTGCTATTTGAAACAATTGTATGTTATTGTATATTACTTACTTACTCTGTACATTGGAAGAAGAAGATATAGAACTCTTTAATAATAAATATACTTATTAACAAGTACTAGTCTACCACCAAACAGACGAATAGAATAAAATCAATGCCAAGCACTTATTCAACGTACAATTACTAGATATCTATAACCAAAGAATTCACAACAAAGCATACAGGTGAAACGTCTCACGTGAATCAAGGTAGGGTAAACTATTCGAAGTACCAACGCAGTATCAAACTTTTATACCTTTAAAGCGCATTGAATTAGTTTGCAACTTTATCTATCTGTAATATTCACTCTTACGTTGAATGCTGTATGTGATCAGCAATGTACAAAAAGTGAATAATATTGATTTGTCGTTCAATTTCAAAAATTCTTTTGCTGAAAAGATATGAAAATATTTTCCCATTGTTTTCCATAAAAGTAAAAAATCGGGAGCTTATATTGTCAATTTTGGATGGATTCCAATCATTATAAAGACCCAGCCAGGCATTGTGAAGAAATATTTGTTATTAAAATAGTAGGCTAAAGCTCAGATGTCAAATTGTTATAATAGTTTGTGTCATATAATAGAAAAATAAACCAAGAAATAGTACACATCTTTACTATATTCAGTACTGTATGCATGCTATTTTTTATTTAGGATGAAAATTTGGTGATATTTTGGTGCTATTCCCAGTAACTAAATAAAATAACAAAATCTAAGTCATACATCAATACAGTGTAGATTGAAATATTTCTAGACTCATTCGATATAAGGTTTTGACATAGCTAAAATACTAGCATTTCATTAAAAGTAACCTTTTACACTATCGATACAACTTAATATCAAAGTTTAATAAAATAATTCCTATGGAAGCCAGCAGTGGTAATGATATAAAATTAGCAATAGCTATCCCACTATGGAGACAATTTGGATCTTCAAATAACGCTAATGATTTTCTTTCAAATAAGATAAAATGACGATATGTTTGGAATAGATGTAGAAACGAACATTCCTGGTTCTTTAGGAAATTTCAAACCCGAATACAATAAATATGATCAACTATTGAACATCGTCAATCGCTTCACTTGTCAGAGCTAATTCCTTCAATCAAATACATAATTTTCTTACATTAAAAGAATGAAACATTTCAAAAGACTACACAGTAACTCAGGACCATATATGAATGATATTATTACAATTTTCAACTGAATTAGAGGTAAAACTGAAATTAAGTTCCCTTCCATTACAAAAATGGATCAATAACTGAATGAGCTTGATTCTTTTATGAGAAAAAATGTTGTAATAAAATAATTATTCAACTAAACAGAAGTGTTTTCAGATTCTTGGACATATTCTCTCAATATATGTTGAAATATCCTCTGTTCTATAGGGAAGCTTAAAGACCTGTCAAAAGCTGGAGATAATAGATATGATAAATGGCATGCTGATTAAAAATTAAGAGAAATGAATTTAAATATTACGTTACAATTGCGGTGAATAGCGCTAAAATGCCGCTAAACACTCTATCAAATATAGATAGTATATAAATAACGTTTATGGGTGAATAGGTTTTAATATGCAACCTTTAATTACAAGAGATAAGGATAAATGGAATATTTATATTAAAAATCCTATAATTTTCAATAAGTTATAACAATATGTGTTATATGTGGTGGTATAAGAACGTCAAGATTACACAATCCAAAATCACAATGATCGTATCCTATATATGAAAACGTCGAGTAATATAATTATTGGGCGGAAAATTTTCCAATTTAAAAAATTCAGTTCAAATTGAAATTTAACAAAAGTATAATGCTTAACATCGATGGCATTGTGGCATATGCCAATTAAGTATAAATTATGCGTTTATTTTATAATCGACTCGTATTTATGAATTACTTTTCCAGCAAAATAGCAATAGTAGGATACGTAGATTACACTATTTTAGAAAGGGTATAATGAGAATGGTATTTTAATTTGAAGTAGCTTATATTTCCAATGTATTCATACCAGGTTCTCTTTACTACATGTCTAAAAAATATTAAGGTGATTCCTGATGGCGTTGACTCCTATTTCAAATTTTGAGAAGCAAATTTGGAAAAACAAACTCTATATAGAATTATTATTATGTCTTCCTTTATGTATGTATATCAATACGAAATTTAATCAGGGAAGAAATGGCTTTCGGATCGTGTGAATAGCATTATTCATATTGGCTGATCGTACGAAATTTGACAACTCATTTACTCCCTTCCTAGCTGTAAATCCGGGCATTAAGCAGTGTTTTTTGGTTCCATAATTTCATAAAAGTAAGAAAATGTCATAAGGATTATTGGAATGTTGTTTTAAATGAATTTAAAATTATTATATGGTGTCAATTTTGTCGGACTATCCAACAAGGAAAGAAATGAAACAGTTGTTTGCATTTACTTTTAAATACTCGAGTTGATATCTTATCTTTATAAGAAAATCGCGAGGTTATATATTTACATTATTTTGTTCAAGAGTTTACAGTGTTAAAGGAAACCTTTGGAAATATACGGTCCATTTTTACTATTTACGAGAAAGCTTTAAAATATCTGACTGTCACTTAAAAGCATTTCATTTCAAAACAAGTCAGTTATAAGCCATGTGATTTAATTACAAAGTATTGATTAACAACATAAATAAAATTGTCAAATAAGATCTTTCTTCTTATCTCTCGGTGTGCCCCAATTGAACTCAAAATTTACTAAATTCCTAACTAGTCTAATACTATCAGTACGTTAGAGATACTTTTTACTTAAATTTTTTCTATTGAATGGAATTGGATTAAAATTAGAAAAGTTTACTTAATAATTAATCTGTACCTTTAGAAATAATAAATCATATTAATTCAACCATCTTCAAGGGTTCAGGAAAAGTTTTAATATGGATATAACCCCTAGAATAAAAAAATAGTCAGGATTGTATAATTATAGATTATATTTAAAACAAAATATACTCAAATGAAATCTAATTTCAATTTTTTCAACCATAAAATGATCTAAAGTTTGTGGATCATCGGAGAAGTTCAAATTTTGATCATCTTAAAGAAATTAAAATGGAATTTTGGTTTGATAATAACCGATCTTTTGGTTAGTGGTAGGTAAATGGGAATCATTATGAATGAAGGTGGGATAAAATTATTTTGACTGACTATTAACAGGTTTTACGTGAAGGTATTATGGAATTAAATGCTAACCATGTTGTGCAATAATTTTAGACTTGAGAAAATTTAAATTGCAAAAGCTCTAATTGATGACAAGTAAATCTTCATCTGAGAATTGTTATTTTTGATGCTAAATTAAAATTATAATTAAGATAATTAAAGCATCTCGATGACAAGTTTTGTTAAACACATGAATAAAGTTAAGGATTAAGAATGACTTCATACTTATGGTATACTACTCATATAAATCATATAACGCCAATTTAATAATTATAATTTCTATCTCTGATTATTTTTTGTCGTGAAAAATGGTAATAAGTTTTAGCGTTATATCAAAAGTAAGCTAAGCTCTTTAGGTACATGGAAGATTAGCTAACACTAAATTGAACATATGCCTCAAATATTAATGTATATAAAAGATAAAAGGTAATGATAAATTCTAGAAATTACGTTTCCGATTATACAGTTCAAAATCTTTAATATTTTTTGTACTATTGATTGTTATGCTATTGTAATTCTATTTGTATTCTTGAAATTATTTTGATTTTACTAACACATGCGTGTGAAAATATTTAATGGAACATGGTTAAATTAATTTTCAGTTTCTTTATATATTGAAACTAGAATCCAAAATTTAGATTCATAATTAGTATTATTTTATCAACTATAGAATTGGGTATTTCATAGTTTTCTAATCTAGAAAATATGGGTACTATATTTATAGCTTAATAGTTTTAGAATTAAATTAGTTACATTAAGTATGATAGTTTAATTGATTGTTTAAAACGTATATAGTTTACCTATTTTCCTACATACTTGTAAAACATCTATATGGGGATATCCTAGTAGTTATGATCAATATTGATGGAATTAAAACTCTGACTCTAAAAATATGTACAAGATCAATTAATTGTTTTATAAAAAAATGAAATCTTGAATCTTGCTTTATTTCAAATATTGTTGAATCGGATTTGATTCTAAAGTATTTTGAGTTATATTTCGTTCTTGAAACCTCATTTTATTACTTATTTACTGCTGTGATTGTATCATTAGTATAGCTTCATAGGATTGCCATTTGTTAAAAAATGATCCAATGGATTACTTAAATAAAGTCAATAACAACTTAAAATTACTGTGATTAGTTAAATAAAAACAATAATGATTATAAATGGTAATCATTTCATATTAAAAGAACAATTATATTTAATGTACTGAGGCTATTATTTTATACATAAAATGTATTTCCTCCGTAGTTTTAACCCACAATTAAAAATTAGAAATCATAGAAAATAAACCAATTGACAATGACAAATATAAAATTATTAATATAACAACATCTTCATTGTATAAAATATTTGAAGATAGTCAGTTTCTCATCAAACCCTATAAATATATATTCCTTAGTATTGAATTTTATATAGGATATATTATTGTCTAGTTCCATTTTTATGATTTTCGAATAAGTAACGAAATATCCTTTATCTTTCCTTAGTAAGATTAAAAAGTAAATAATCTTAAAATTTGCTCTATTATAGTTTTCTTACAAGTTAGAGCTTTTTTATTCTAAAAACATAGTGTTTTAGATTCGTTATTCTGTCATCTATATCCAAGACCAGTAATAGTTTACAATTGGACATAATAATACTGCAATTATATCATTAGTATAGCTTCATAGGATTGCCATTTGTTAAAAAATGATCCAATGGATTACTTAAATAAAGTCAATAACAACTTAAAATTACTGTGATTAGTTAAATAAAAACAATAATGATTATAAATGGTAATCATTTCACATTAAAGGAACAATTATATTTAATGTACTGAGGCTATTATTTTATACATAAAATGTATTTCCTCCGTAGTTTTAACCCACAATTAAAAATTAGAAATCATAGAATATAAACCAATTGACAATGACAAATATAAAATTATTAATAAAGCTCTATAGTTGAAAATATTCTAATTTCAAGCCAGATGCAAGAAATTACTTGAAAATTAAAAATTTGGACTATGTTAAATAAAGAACTCCTAAAAACTTGATAGTACTCAAAAATCACTATAATACTGACAATATTCAAATTATAATCTCGCGTAGACATTTTAAGATATATATAAATATACATATATATAAATATATTATAAAGCTATTAATCCTTTTCACCTTGTAATGCTACTATCAAGTTAATGCACAACAATTATCAAGTTAATCATATTTAATCTATAAAAACAATTTTCAATATCAAAAATAATAACTCTTACCATAAGTTTCTATTGAATAATTTATATTCATTAATAATACAGAGACAAGTAACCAAAGCCCGGTAATTTTATTTTTTAAATCCATGTAATATTTTACCAGCAAACTTGACTAATGGAATTAAATATATCCCAGGAAATTCATATAAATTTGCAAAACTATCTAAAACCCTGAAGAAGAACTATAAAAATAATAATTCCGAATTTCCTGATTAAAAGTAAATATAATAATATAATTTAAATAAGATACAAGATAAACTTTACAATTATCTAGTATGTGCCATCATATTTATCATATGCAAATTGTTTATATCTTGTTATAAAAAGAATTTTAGAACTAAAATCTAATAAAAATGATTTTGCTGGTGTTTGTTTGTTAGCAAAACATTACTTCTAACTATTCAAGTTCTAATCGTTTTCCATCTCTAGGTATAAAACTAAAAATAAATATATAAACAAAAAAGGATAGAAATTAAAAATGACATATATTGATATGAATTATTAACCAGAAAATTTGAAATAGAAGTGTTCTAAAAACTTATAAAATAAAAAATGTTGAATTATATGCTATGCCACACAATTCTGTCGAACCTATTTCTTTTATTTCAACTCTAAAAATTAAATACAGCCACATAATTAATCAAATAAGGAGAGGAGTGATGTACAATTCTTGCTGTCAGTTTATGAGAGTTCCAAATGCGTCTTCTAGATTTACCAAAATTTTTATTGAAAAATTGAATAGAATAATGCCAAGAGAAAAAAAATATTCAAATATCAGATAGATAAGAAACGATGTATTATGTATATCATTTTCAACAAATTTAACACCCTACGTAACTTCTCATTGTAACATTTGTAGCAAATAGTATTGTTTTTTATGAAGAAATTGAAGTAATTAAAAGCAAGGGATTTCAGGGATGACTATCTTTTTCCACAAATCTAAAACTAAAGCGTGTGTTACATTACGTATACCCCCACCCCCCATTTTTCTTCCATAATTTTCGTAAAAAATCTCATTTTGATAAACAGCACTATGGGAGTATTTACTGTTTGATAACAAAACTTAGATAAAGTTATGAAAATTCATAAAACCTTCATAAGATTCTGTAATTATATATAAACAGACAGTTTTTGTGAATTTCAGTACAAAAGTTATAAATCTTAATACAAGGACAATATATATATATATACGTATTCGTATGATAGTTATATTTTGTCCTTTCAGTCAGTAAATTGTTCGGTCATAAAGTCTGCATGCTTTGATACTTGTTGCAATTGTTGTCAAAGAAGATCAAATTTTTATAATACAATGTAAAATAGTTATATTTTTAACATATACATTTTCACGTCTTTCAAACTTCTAAGAATCAAGAAGACAATCATATTCATTGACATCTGAATCCAAAATATTCGATTTGTTAATAGTCGGGGATTCAAACATTTACACAAATAATTTAATTTTATGCCAAGAATTGGAAATATCATACAAGAAATGTTGAAGAAATTATTTGAACAGTTCATCTATTTATCACCTTTCAAATGACTAACAAAACAGTATTCTAATTATTCCTAAGAAATTTAATTATACTGGCATAATGCAATTATTCCATGGTTTTTGTCAATATATTTGGTTGAAAGAAAATCAAATTATTAGCGGTTTTAGCGAACTTTGCAAAACTTAATGATACCATTTGTAGACCATGAAATAGAAACTATGAATTGAAAGTGCAAGTACTTTATTGAATTGAATTTAATTAGGTGCAATGAAATTAACTAATATCAAAAAGCAGAATAATAATAATAATACAAGGATGGATGTGCACGAAATTTTCAGAAAGTTCTCGGTATTTTGGTAGTGCTATGTTATTATCCTTTAAAAACTGACTTGAAGAAAAACTTTTTTTTTTCGTTACCAAAAATGGTTCGGAGATTAGCAGCAATCATAATCATGATATGTTACTATTCGGGGATAGGGAAGTACAGGGTACAGTTAATTTTTAATTCCAATTTAAAGAATCTTTTTGCCAAGTTAAAAATTTTTACTTCAAAAATTTTAATAAATTATTATGGCAGAAAAGTTGAGTAATTGTTAATTACATTTGAATATACGGAAACTCGTTCGGAAGACTCTTCCCTATTTGTTTTTCGAGTTTTTGATATAATGCAATACTGGAGGTAGTATATAATTCTAGAAAATTTACTTTCTGACTTCCGTTACCGTTTCCGTTTATTAAATTTTATGTTTTATTGAGTAGAATAAGCCAGAAAAAACTGTTTTTTATTTAATTGCACTGAACGTTAACTGTATTAAAAATTTTCCTAATTGGATATTTGTTCGTACATTGTAAAAAAAGAAAAGTTGAAAAAGGTATAAGTAAAAGTTATTTCCTAAAGAAGTGATTAGCATACTCATAAAATAACCGTGTTTTATTACGTATGTTGCTCTGTAAGATATTTTGATAGAACAAGTAGATAGAGGGAGAGGGTAGAAAAATTAGGACAAGTAAACTGGAACTAGAGAAGGAACCTTTATAAAATAGAACGTTTGTTGAAGATGACAATAATTTCTTTTTGATAAAAAGTCCAATTGAAATTTGTATTTCTCTACACTAACATTTACCTATTTTAATTGCCAGTTTTTACAATTAAATGTGTTTCGCTTAGCTTGCTCTTCAAGAATAAAACAGAACTAATACATGCGGTAGTAGGGACTAGTAATAAAGCTCAGTTTTTGGGTTTTCTGATGAGTTTTCACACATTTTTTACTTTTTTCTTTTTAGTATTTCTTTGAGTACTGTAGTTTCTATATTTTCCTTCTGTACATTTTTTATTCTTCGATACAGTCGAGTTTCGGACTGTCTCT
The DNA here is from genome assembly GCF_000150035.1 of Vanderwaltozyma polyspora DSM 70294. Lineage (NCBI taxonomy): Eukaryota > Fungi > Ascomycota > Saccharomycetes > Saccharomycetales > Saccharomycetaceae > Vanderwaltozyma > Vanderwaltozyma polyspora. Next base: position 254,570 of record NW_001834690.1, read on the forward strand.
CTTGGATGTTCCGTTCTATCCGAACATGAATGCCAGCTTGGCAGTTTTATGTTGAATCAGAACGGGCCACACCCCCTAAACAAATATTTTAAAGCCCCCAATTGCGAAAACATTACCAAATAACATGTCGCTTCAGCTTGTTAAAAACTGCATAATAGTTTTTTTTCTTAAAATATTAATTTTTAATAGTGCAGAAGTAACAAAGCACAGAGGCATTGTTGCGTCTCTAGAAGGAAATTTTCAGAGAATGGAAGAAGGGTACTTAAAATGTTGAAATCAAGTCAAATTAAGAGTGGATTTGGATAATCCAAGTCCATCCATCATAGGGTTCATTTATAGTTGTTTGTATATTGTATCCCACGGAAAGATGGATGGGTCGAATAAGTAGGTTCGCTGACAGGTTGGTGGCTGGGTCAGTAACCTTTCTCTCTAAACAACTGATATATTCACATGTGTTTGCTTCCTTTTGCATTCCAATGGAAGTTGGGTGATACATTCAGATATTTTTTTTCAATTAGAGATATTAATTTTTTAAAAGATTTTTAAGAAATTTCTAACTTCATAATGTTGGAAGTGATCAATTGTGTTAATTATTTAACAGTAAAATACAAATGTATTGTAAGAATTGTAAAAAGCTGATGTGATTAATAATTTATTATTGACTTGTCTTGAAGTATTTTTAATATTGTTTTTTTGTATCCAAGTAAAATTTATCATTGTACTAACCTTTCTGAACAAAAATAATAATGGTTGAATCAAATTAAAAACAAATCCCATAATAATGAAAAAGGGTTAAAGAATTAATAATATCTGCTAAAGTACCTATGTTGTCTAGTAGCAATAGGAAGATTTTTCACTTTAATATGAAAAATGAAACAAGTACTATAAGTAACAATAAAAATTTAGAAAGACCCTTGCAAAAGTTAAAGAGAGAAATAATGAGAGTAAGCGAGTTAGAGAGAAAAGTTGTACAAATACTTTAAGAGAAGAAGAAAAAAAGAAAGTAAAAACTTCTTTTGGAAAAACCTTTCGAAGTTACTGAAATGGTTGTCTTTTTGCATAACTTCCTTATTCCTGCAGAGTAATAGGACAATTGAATTTAATTTCAGTTCTCTCTCTTACGCTATACAAAACCGAACAACATGGAGTGATCATTCTCCCTTGCCATAGCTAATCAAATAACTGGATGTAGTAGATGTTCTATTTCCGGAAAGATTCCGTTAACTTAATTTATGAACAAAATTTTTCATCATCTATTTTTTTCCTACACTTACCAAATTAAGAAATTTTTATATAGATTTATCTAATAATTTTGCATCTCTATGCTGTATTTTGTTTTTCCGTTTTATATATTCTACGAAAATCGAATTATCGTATGTACGAGTGAAAAATTTCATTCTACGGCACTTAACTTCTAATTGTCCATCACATTACGATTTAATTTGGCTGTTGTCAAGAAGATATTCGGGAAATGTCTCAATTGTTTCTTTTTACTTTTCTTTTATACTATTTGTCTCGATAATTAATATTTAATTTTAAAGAAACATTAGTTTTGATTTGGGGTTCTTTAATGGTAGTACTATTTTAAATGTAAAAAATTTAATGGTAAAAGTACATTATATGAATAAATATTAAGTATATATTTTGAGTACGTGAGCTTTTGATGTGGAAGATAACACAAGGGGGCTCTCAGGAAAAAAGAATCAATTGGGAAAACTTGGTAGTTCTTATTATGCGTAGCTGACAATAGTGTTAATAATAAAAATGAAAAAGCACTAGATTATATATGTTGAGGTCTTAGAGTTCTTTTAGTTACAAATATATATATATATATATATATATTATATATATATCATTACTATTTATTTTTAAGATTCTTGTAGGATTGTTCTTGAAATTTTCTTTATCCAACTTACAAAAAAATTTTAACTTTTTGTTAGTTTTTGTTTTAAGAAACCATAAAGGTTTCTCTAGGTTTTTAGTACCTTCTTAAACATTGAATTCGCATCATTTTTATATACATACACGATATTCATTGGAAACATCTAAAAATCGAAAAGTTTAACTTGTAGCTTAATTATGATACTGAAAAAATCATATCTGGCTACACTTTTAGCCTTGCTGATTCGAATTTTATTAGTTTCAGCAGATTCAACTGTTTATTCAAGAACATATTGGACGGGAACTACTGCTTCAACATACTCGACTTCTTATGATGTCAATGGTATTCTAATCCATGATACTACTACGTTTTATTGGATTTATACTCCTAGAGTAACACTCTCAACTACCACTACTTCTTTTAATACCAATGTTCCATCATTAACAACTAGTACAATAGTTATTACTAGCATAGGGGCTGACGGTTATGAAACATATATCACATCAACTTTAGTATACTATCCTCTTTATACTAGTCCAACAACTGTTACTACAAGAAGAACCTTTTTTTCAAGTTACACATCTACCTATTCAACCTTGTATAATACTATTGTTGGAGATGATGGCTCAACAACAACAGATATTACATATTATATTGCTATTCCAGATATGTTTTACAAATCTTCAACTACTGAAGGTTGGACTGGTAGTTATTTATGGACTCATGCTACTTCCACTGTTGTTACAACAGGTAATGATGGTATTTCAACTACAGGTACTGTTTATTACGTCTATACTACAAGAAACGCAGGTTTAACTACATTCGTTCCATGGACTGGAACCTATACAACCTTCTATTCTACCGGTTTGACCTCATTTGGTGGGATTATTGGTGTTGGTCAAACCACCTCTACTTTGTACTGGGTTTACACCCCTATTCGTGGAAGTACTTCCCGTAGAACTACTTGGAGTTCTATAGATCATACTACTACATGGTCTACCTCCATTTTAACTACAACTGATGCTCAAGGTAATGCAACAACTGAAACTATTTACTTTGTTGCCACTCCAGTTCGTCGTGCCACATCTACAGTTTCAACGACAAGTAATTTTAGTTCGGCATCTACTTATACTTACTCCACTATATTTAATACTGTAATTGACGGGGATGGCAATACCACTACAGAAACTACATACTATGTAGCTATTCCTACCAACTTTTTATATTCTACTTCTATCGAAGGTTGGACTGGTAACTACCTCTGGACTCATGCTACTTCCACTGTTGTTACAACAGGTAATGATGGTATTTCAACTACAGGTACTGTTTATTACGTCTATACTACAAGAAACGCAGGTTTAACTACATTCGTTCCATGGACTGGAACCTATACAACCTTCTATTCTACCGGTTTGACCTCATTTGGTGGGATTGTCGGTGTTGGTCAAACCACCTCTACTTTGTACTGGGTTTACACCCCTATTCGTGGAAGTACTTCCCGTAGAACTACTTGGAGTTCTATAGATCATACTACTACATGGTCTACCTCCATTTTAACTACAACTGATGCTCAAGGTAATGCAACAACTGAAACTATTTACTTTGTTGCCACTCCAGTTCGTCGTGTCACATCTACAGTTTCAACGACAAGTAATTTTAGTTCGGCGTCTACTTATACTTACTCCACTATATTTAATACTGTAATTGACGGGGATGGCAATACCACTACAGAAACTACATACTATGTAGCTATCCCTACGAACTTTTTGCATTCTACCACTACAGATGGTTGGACTGGTAGTTATTTATGGACTCATTCAACTGCAATTACTGTTACAACAGGTAATGATGGTATTTCAACTACGGGTACCATTTATTACGTCTATACTACAAGAAATGCAGGTTTAACTACATTCGTTCCATGGACTGGAACCTATACAACCTTCTATTCTACCGGTTTGACCTCATTTGGTGGGATTATTGGTGTTGGCCAAACTACATCTACTGTGTACTGGGTTTACACTCCTATTCGTAACACCACAGTAACTAGAACAACCTGGAGTTCTATTGATTATACAACAACTTGGTCTACAAAGTACGCAACTTTTGTTGGTGCTGATCATGAAAGTACTACTGAAACTTATTATTTTATTGCTACCCCTGTACGTCGTGTTACGTCCACAGTCTCAACAACAAGTAAGTTTAGTTCTGCCTCTACTTATACTTATTCAACTATTTATAACACGATAACCGATGAGGACGGGCAAACATTTACAGAAACAACTTACTACGTTGCTATCCCTACTAACTTTTTGTATGCTACTACCACTGAGGGCTGGACTGGTTTCTTTTTAACTACACATGCGACTTCCACTGTTGTTACCACCGGTGATGATGGAATTTTAACTACCGGTACTATCTATTATGTTTACACTTCTCGTGTTCCTGGTGTAACAGTAACAACTCCATGGACAGGTACCTACACAACATATTACTCCACGTATACAAGTTATGATGCATTTTTAGGTATTACCTATGATACAACTACTTACTATTATGTTAAGATTCCCTATTATGAAACATTTTCATCTACTACTACTTATAGTACGCACCAATATACAACCACATATTCTACTGAATATTTGTCATTTACAGATTTAGATGGCAATGTCACTACACAAATCATTTATCATGTTTATACCCCAACACGTCGTGATACCAGTACTTATACCATCAAGAGTAGTTCTTTTGGTGGAACACTAACATCTACATTTGCCACCTTCTACTCTACAGTAACAGATGAAGATGGTAATGAGACTACCCAGACAACTTATTATATTGCCATTCCAACCGATCTATATAAAACCACAACAACTGAAGTGTGGACTGGTCGTTACACTATAACTTATTACATCAGTAAAACAACAGCAAAAGGAACTGATGGATATTCTACCGAAAAAACAGTTTACTATGTTCATACACCTACTCCTGATGGTGGTAAGTGGCTCACAACTTATTGGTCGGGTACTTACACAACATATAGTCAAAGTGGTTATACATTAGCTTTTGGTTTCAAAGGTATCTTCTTCGGGTTGTGGGTCTATCCTCAATATATTTTAAAAACGCCGATTCGTAGAACAACTTTGTTCAGCTGGACTAGTAACTGGAATCTACAAACTACTTCTACTTCCTCTCGTGTAACTACCTTTGTCGGGCTGGACCGGGAATCAACAACTGAGACTATTTACTTTGTTTTTGCGCCTGCTCCTACTGTTTCATCGTTCATTTACTCACAAGGTACATTCACCTCTTCAACCACAGTGACTACGTCTACTTTTACCACTACTGTTGGCGGAGCTTATGATTATTCATGGGCCATTGTGTATTATGTGGTTCTACCTGTTGATGTTGCACAATCTACAGTAATGACTCAATGGACTGGTACATATGTTACAACAAGTACCATTTTTGTGACAACTATTACTGATTCAGAAGGATTTTCTTCGATTTATACTGTTTATGTTGTCCAAACCCCAGTTCTAAGTGCATCCTACACATATATTCCTTGGACTGGAACATACACATCAACGATTTTAACCAGTGTTTACACAACTTTAGATTACTATGATAACTTTTTGGCTTCCTGGACGCATACTATTTTTATTATTCAAACACCTATCCGTTTGTCTACTTCCTATGACTTTTCATATTGGACAGGTACGAATTATTCAACTTATTCGACTGATATCGTCACAATTACCGATGTTTGGGGGAATGCAACTACAGAAACAATTTACTATGTTGTAACACCTACTCGTGTTATCTATACTACTGAATTGTTTCCACAAAGTAATGCAGGTACTAGTACTTTCAGTACTGGGGTTACTACTTTCACTGGTAAAGATGGCTTAGAAACAACTGAAACTATCTATTCCGTTCTTATCCCAGTAGATTCAAAATTGAGCACCGTTTTTAGTTCATGGGATAAGGATTACATAAGTGAATTATCTACAGTTACTTCTGGAGGAACTACTATTATTTATATTGTCACACCAATTGACACTGGTATTTTTATTTACCTACCATGGGCTGGTGACTATACATCCACTATTTTGACATCCACATCTTACAGTTTTGGTTATTCAGGTACATTTTTAGGTGGTTGGGATCGTATTGTATATGTCGTCGAAACACCAATTCGTTCTCTAATATCCACTAGTTATTCTGCTTGGCCATCTCCAAATAAGACATCTACATTCAAAACAATTGTTACTACTTTTACTGGCAAAGATAAAGAAGAAACGACTGAAACATTATATTTAGTTTATACTCCTTATAGAGTAACTAGTACTACTACCACTACTGGGTACGGTCAAGAAGGAATAGAGACATTTACGACTACTACAAGGACATTTACTGGTACTGACGGTGAAGAGACTACTGAAACTATTTATATTGTCGGAACACCTGATCATGAAAGAACGTCCACCAGTTATACAGCTTGGTCCAGTGATGTATCACTAACTTTTTCCACTTTTGTTACTACATACACGAATGAAAATGATTTTGTAATTACTGAAACAATATACTTCGTGAGTACACCATACCGTTTTTACACGACCACAAGCTTATCTGGTATTCTTAATATATCTAGGGTAACATACCAGACAATTCTAACAACATTCACTGATGCAGATGGTAATGAAACAACTGAAACAACATATTTAGTATACACTCCTATTATAAAATCTACATCAACTTCATACACAGCTGTTGATAACATAGATGGTACCTTTACTTACTCTACTGAGGTGATAACCTTAACAGACAGTCAAGGTGATGGGTTTACAAATACTATCTATTTTGTTATGACTCCTATCCGTGGAAGCATTGTCACGTCTTTTACTGCATCTGGTGCCATTACCAGTACTTATTCTACATCCATTTTTACTACAATCAATTCTGAAGGTGATGAAATCACAGAAACTATTTATTTTGTTATGACACCTGCAAGGGAAATTACTTCTACAACTTCATCATACTGGTCTGTAAGATCGTTGTCTACATATTCCACTATGATTGAAACCATCACGGATGAATTTGGTAATGAATCAACTGAAACAATTTATTTTGTATACGGACCTCATTATGAAGTAACAAGAACAACTTATGTCGGTGGAGCTGTAACAGCTGATGCAACTGTTACAACATTTATTACGACATTTAGTGACAAGGAAGGTTTCTGGACTACTGAAACTATTTTTGTTATAGAAACTCCATTTGCATCTTCCACAGAATCCTCTTACGAATTTTCATCATATTCAAATGGTTCTTTTGTAAGTTCCGTTCCAGATTCTCTATATGAAAGTTCATTCCTTTCTGAAAGTATTATGTACAACACCTCTTCTGTTGAATCAACAATGGAATCTTCAATTGCTTCTGAAAGTATTATGTACAACACATCCTCTTCCGAATCATTAATGGTATCTGAAAGTGGTATGTACAACACCTCTTCTGTCGAATCAACAATTGAATCTTCAATTGCTTCTGAAAGTATTATGTACAACACCTCTTCTGTTGAATCAACAATGGAATCTTCAATTGCTTCTGAAAGTATTATGTACAACACATCCTCTTCCGAATCATTAATGGTATCTGAAAGTGGTATGTACAACACCTCTTCTGTCGAATCAACAATTGAATCTTCAATTTCTTCTGAAAGTATTATGTACAACACCTCTTCTGTTGAATCAACAATGGAATCTTCAATTGCTTCTGAAAGTATTATGTACAACACATCCTCTTCCGAATCATTAATGGTATCTGAAAGTGGTATGTACAACACCTCTTCTGTCGAATCAACAATTGAATCTTCAATTGCTTCTGAAAGTATTATGTACAACACCTCTTCTGTTGAATCAACAATGGAATCTTCAATTGCTTCTGAAAGTATTATGTACAACACATCCTCTTCCGAATCATTAATGGTATCTGAAAGTGGTATGTACAACACCTCTTCTGTCGAATCAACAATTGAATCTTCAATTTCTTCTGAAAGTATTATGTACAACACCTCTTCTGTGGAATCAACAATGAAATCTTCAATTGCTTCTGAAAGTGGTATGTACAACACCTCTTCTGTCGAATCAACAATTGAATCTTCAATTGCTTCTGAAAGTGGTATGTACAACACCTCTTCTTCAGAATCATGGATTGAATCTTCAATTGCTTCTGAAAGTGCTATGTACAACACCTCTTCTTCAGAATCATGGATTGAATCTTCAATTGTTTCTGGTAGTGCTATGCACAACACCTCTTCTTTCGAATCATCGATTGAATCTTCAATTGTTTCTGGAAGTGCTATGCACAACACCTCTTCTTTCGAATCATCAATGATATCCGAAAGTGATATTTTAAACAATTCTTCCATAGAATCCATAGAAATGACTGATACGAGTGGATATAGCTCATATGTATCAGATAATTCAATTACTTCTATTACTTCTAACTCAACTAAAACATTAGAATCTTCTAAAAAATCATCATCACAAATACAAGAAACCGGTTCTGAAAATATAGAAACTTACACAACAATTTCAAACAGTACGGTCGAAATGTCTTACACCAATTCTGATAAGAATACTGAATCAATAACAAGCCAACAATCATACGATCACTCAGAATACACTTCCACCGACTCTGAAGGTAATGTTACCACCGGTACCACTACCTACCCAGTCTCTCACACCAGTGAAGAAGAATTGACTACTTCTACTTACACTTCCACCGACTCTGAAGGTAATGTTACCACCGGTACCACTACCTACCCAGTCTCTCACACCAGTGAAGAAGAATTGACTACTTCTACTTACACTTCCACTGACTCTGAAGGTAATGTTACCACCGGTACCACTACCTACCCAGTCTCTCACACCAGTGAAGAAGAATTGACTACTTCTACTTACACTTCCACCGACTCTGAAGGTAATGTTACCACCGGTACCACTACCTACCCAGTCTCTCACACCAGTGAAGAAGAAGTCACCACTTCTACTTACACTTCCACCGACTCTGAAGGTAATGTTACCACCGGTACCACTACCTACCCAGTCTCTCACACCAGTGAAGAAGAAGTCACCACTTCTACTTACACTTCCACCGACTCTGAAGGTAATGTTACCACCGGTACCACTACCTACCCAGTCTCTCACACCAGTGAAGAAGAAGTCACCACTTCTACTTACACTTCCACCGACTCTGAAGGTAATGTTACCACCGGTACCACTACCTACCCAGTCTCTCACACCAGTGAAGAAGAAGTCACCACTTCTACTTACACTTCCACCGACTCTGAAGGTAATGTTACCACCGGTACCACTACCTACCCAGTCTCTCACACCAGTGAAGAAGAAGTCACCACTTCTACTTACACTTCCACCGACTCTGAAGGTAATGTTACCACCGGTACCACTACCTACCCAGTCTCTCACACCAGTGAAGAAGAAGTCACCACTTCTACTTACACTTCCACCGACTCTGAAGGTAATGTTACCACCGGTACCACTACCTACCCAGTCTCTCACACCAGTGAAGAAGAATTGACTACTTCTACTTACACTTCCACCGACTCTGAAGGTAATGTTACCACCGGTACCACTACCTACCCAGTCTCTCACACCAGTGAAGAAGAAGTCACCACTTCTACTTACACTTCCACCGACTCTGAAGGTAATGTTACCACCGGTACCACTACCTACCCAGTCTCTCACACCAGTGAAGAAGAAGTCACCACTTCTACTTACACTTCCACCGACTCTGAAGGTAATGTTACCACCGGTACCACTACCTACCCAGTCTCTCACACCAGTGAAGAAGAAGTCACCACTTCTACTTACACTTCCACTGACTCTGAAGGTAATGTTACCACCGGTACCACTACCTACCCAGTCTCTCACACCAGTGAAGAAGAATTGACTACTTCTACTTACACTTCCACCGACTCTGAAGGTAATGTTACCACCGGTACCACTACCTACCCAGTCTCTCACACCAGTGAAGAAGAAGTCACCACTTCTACTTACACTTCCACCGACTCTGAAGGTAATGTTACCACCGGTACCACTACCTACCCAGTCTCTCACACTTCTGAAGAAGAATTGACTACTTCTACTTACACTTCCACCGACTCTGAAGGCAATGTTACCACCGGTACCACTACCTACCCAGTCTCTCACACCAGTGAAGAAGAATTGACTACTTCTACTTACACTTCCACCGACTCTGAAGGTAATGTTACCACCGGTACCACTACTTTGGATTGGTCCGAGGTTTCTAGTTCTTCAGTGTTAGTCACTGAAAATGTCTCTACAGTAACTGTTACTATGTCTGATGGTAATGTAGTGACTTTGACAACTACAGTTCCATGTTCTACTTCAGTTGCTTCATCTAAACCAACAGATAACACTGTTACTCACATTACTACAACCGACTCTGCTGGTCACACAACTGTTATAACCTCATCAGTCCCACCATCTTCTGTTGCTAGTGAAACTACTAAACCAACAGATAACACTGTTACTCACATTACTACAACCGACTCTGCTGGTCACACAACTGTTATAACCTCATCAGTCCCACCATCTTCTGTTGCTAGTGAAACTACTAAGCCAACAGATAACACTGTTACTCACATTACTTCAACCGACTCTGCTGGTCACACAACTGTTATAACCTCATCAGTCCCACCATCTTCTGTTGCTAGTGAAACTACTAAGCCAACAGATAACACTGTTACTCACATTACTACAACCGACTCTGCTGGTCACACAACTGTTATAACCTCATCAGTCCCACCATCTTCTGTTGCTAGTGAAACTTCTAAACCAACAGATAACACTGCGACCCACATTACTACAACCGACTCTGCTGGTCAAACAACTGTGATAACCTCATCTGTTCCAACTTCTGATACACAAAGTGTGACTACATTGGTTCCACCAGGTAGCTCTATGTCGACCGTATCATCAGACTTGAATACTTCTGCCAGTGATGGTGTCACATCATCTGGATCTAACCCATCTGCTACTGTAGGTATCTCATCTTCTTATGAAGGTGCCGCTGTATCAAATAAGATAAATAATTCCTTATCCGGTTTGATTGGTATGATTGTTTTGGCAATTTTGGTTTAGTCTATTTAAGATTTATAACTACCGTTTTTAGTTCGTTGATTTATTCAAATATTGTATAAATAATCAAGACAATATATATTATTTGTGTTTTATTATTAGATTTAGATTTCGATAAGGAGCTATTTTCATCAAGATATAGATTACAATGCTATTTAAGCGAGTGCATATCAATGTATAAAGTTTCATGAACTAGAGGAGTAACTTATTACTTGTTGCATATATTAATTAATCAAATAGAATTCAATGTTTAGAAGTGTATCTTGAAATCAGGATCTCTCTTAGTTTTAATTGGGATGATTTTATGAATATAGAAGTCGATTGATAGGTGGCAGGGTTTATATTTAATGTAGGTTACTTATATGAAATGGAAATAATTGACAGAAATAGTGAATAAAAAGCATGATATTATTATTGATTATTGGAAATATATGTGATTGCTTTATATTTTATATCTAATAAGTAATCCTGTATTGTTTGATCCGGAATATTAAATATTAGGGCATCAAGTATTTATATAGGGAAATTACAGTAGAAGTGAATACTTCGGATTACTAGTTATATGTTCTATAATGTCTTTATACTATTATAATAATTATACAGTAGTATTAAATATATGAAGATCTCTATCTTTTTCTTTTTTAATAGCAAGAAATATGTACCTTATGTTTCGGGAACTTCCTCCTTTATATAGGGCTTATTAGCAATTTATTAATGTCCTTCTTTTTCCTTATTCTTGTTGTTTTGTACAAAAACGAATTCACTACTAAACATAAGACTGCCTTTTAAGTTTAGTTTTTTCAAAAATAATTTGTTGGTGGAAGTAGAAATGCAGAAGAAAAAAAATGAATGCCAAATATAAAAGTATAAAGTACTTCGAAGGTTAATTGTAGGATTAGAAGTATGTTGATTAAAAATCAAGCCTTATATATATGTGTGAGACATTTTGTATTTGAAATATGGAATTGATTGAATTATATTTTAAGAGTTATTTAATGTGGTTTTCATTTTATACTTTTAATAATATATTATAATATGCAGTAGTACGATGATAGATATTAGAAGAAGTCAATATGTAAGATTTTGATATTATTGTAAATATATGATCCAAATACTTTGTTTATAGTAAGCTTGGTGTAAACAAATTCTAAGATAAATAGATTAAAATATTTTATTGAGTGGATGTTAGATTTTTGTCATAACTTTATGTAATATTATATAATCTAGTTATTTGTAAACATAAATAGATAGTATACTTTTATTATGATTTATTTGAAGTACAATTTGATAATATAGGTTAAGGTAGAAGTATTACTGTTATGAGAAAGTCTAATGATAAATAATATTTTATAAGTAGACAATTTTTTGGAGTCAAATAAAAGTTTTGTATATTTTTTTTGAATATTTGGGTAATATACGGAATACTATGCGAGTTGCAAATATAAGATATATTATTAACTATGGTACCAGAAATATAGATCCTTGTATTTTATGAGGGTGTTTTGTATGTTTGTGGTCTGCAAACTATTTCTTAATGAAAAATAAACTAGATCTGTTACAGAAAAAGGGAAATGTGGGTGGTAAAGACTAAATTTATTTCTGATATGAATTTCTATTCTAGAAATCTTGAAATGATTATGAGGTATATTATGTATAATTTAATGTGTGTTAAATTGTAAGAGATTATGAAGTATGAAAGTCAAGTGAGAGTTATGTATTCAAGTGTCGAGGTGGAAGTAATATTATAGTGATTTAATAGTAGTTATAAATTGTAGTGTTGTAAAGATTGTTTGTGTTAATTTAGATTATTTAAACAAATAAGATAGTTGATTATTATTTGGGTGAGAAATATGAGTGTAAAGCATAGGCGAATACTAGATAATGACAGTGTGGATATGCCTTTAGATCTTACAAATATTATTTGGTGGCAAGGCTTTCTAAGAAGAGTTTTTCGTTGATCTTTATAGCGATGCTAGAAGTCTGTTTGATGATAATTTAAAAAACACAAAAGAATTATTACAATGATCAAAGATATTAAAGATTTAACTGCAGTGGCAGAAATGAGCCAAAGATAAGAATTATTCATTTATTTCATAGAGGAATTAGGAGGTCACTGATTTCAACACCTGGTTCCTATAATGAATGTCGATGCAGGTTAGAAACTGAGAAGGAACTAATAACAGTTTCGAAGTTATCACCCTTTTGTTGATTCATGTTAAACTATATTGCTGAGGCACTGATCCTTAATTCTATTATATATAACTATATAAAGATTAGATAGAGAGCAAGAATAGTTTTCACTAAGATAGAAAATTATCCCTTTATGTAACTTACGGAGTTCATTTAATTATTCTATATAGATGCTACCTATACTGGTTTGCTGGTTTGCTGGTTTGCTGGTTTGCTGGTTTGCTGGTTTGCTGGTTTGCTGGTTTGCTTTTAATGCTAGCCATATTCCAACAATTTGTAAAATCTTTTATGCTATTATTACTGATGAAGAAAAATATAGGGGATACCTAAATCTGATAATTCGTCTATCCTGTTATGATTGGAATAAACCATCTAAGAAGTTACCATCTACTATATCATACTTGAAGTTTCGGTATATCTTAGATTCCTTGAAATGTTGGACAGCTTACGCAACTCTATTCCGTAGTGTTCAATTAAATAATATTTCAAGTACGTTAGGATTATTTATATCTTCTAACGACTCTGAACAAAGCAAAGCCTACCGTTCAATTAAATACTTTTATAAGAGGCTGCTTAAGTCAATAACGAAAGTTCCTAGACATTCCTTTATACCTTTAGGTGATAACAAATATTCGTTAAATGGTAAGCAATTTCAAAAAGAGTATTTAGTCGATCTTTATAGCGACGCTAAAAAATTGTTCGATAGTAAGTTAGAAGATCTAGGTCTTTATTACAAAGATCTTATAGATGTATCTGTGGTGGCAGAAATGACAATCAAATCCCCCAAATGTGTTCCCTTTGAAAGCAGAGATCAGCCAATGATAAGTATTACTGATTTGTTTACTATAGATACTCAAAGGTCAGTAATTCCAACAATTGGTTTCTATAATGAAGATGATCATAATAGAATTATAAATCTAGTTGTGGATTGTCTAACTTTTTTAATTTTGATGATCTACATCTCTTCTGGTAGTCCATATAGGTTTCCTGAAATGAGAGTACTTAAGTTTGCTGGTAATGCAAGAAATTTGTTCATTAACCCGATTGACAAAACAGTGGAGCTCATTACTACTTTTTAAAAAAATAAATCCCTTATTCCTATATGCAAGGTCGTCGATGAGTTGACTTCTGACTATATTATATATGCTATTTTGGTTCTATCTCCAATTATTCGTAAGCATACTAATGAGATGAACTACGTTATGAATCGTGATTTACTAAATGAAATAAGTTCCGAAAGTAACTTGAATCAACGTGTTATTGACCTCACACCTCAACAAGATTTAAGTGATAATGAATTCACTTCTCAGGTTTTAGAATCTTATTTATTTGTAGATCCGATTAGAGGGACTTTGATTGATTATAATAAGTTTAGTTTCCTTAGTAAACACTATCCTTCATGCGAACTTGAAGACTTACGCTTTAATTTTAGGGCCTTAAGACATGTAATTATTGGTATTAAAAGATATGAGTTATCTGTCGATGATACTGGTATGCGTATTGATCCAGCAGTCGCAAGACAGGCTGGTCACTCTTTGTCGACAGACATCCAGAGATATGGCGTTAATTCTACGGGTATGACAGGATATCAAAATACCACAACAACAATATATGGATATTTCATTTCCAAACCCTGGATAAAATTATTGGGTCTTGGATATGAAGTTTCAAATTTGGTTCCTAAAGATGTAAAATTAAATAAAGAGAAGCCTAATTTCCTAGTAAGTGGTAACATGAAATGCATTATTGCTAAATGTGATGAAATTTATGGAGACTCATTTAAGATTAAGCCAGAACAGATGAATGTTTGTATTGATGTTTGTTTTGGTTCCTCTGATATTATTCCAGTGCAAGCACTTCCTGGATTTGGTAAAACGGCTATTTTTGAAATACCATTAAATATTATTTCCACTAGCAAAAGGAATAAGCATTTTGTTTCTTTTGTATTTGTGCCATATAGCTGTCTTCTATACGATATTATGGATCGTTTTAAGCTGTCTGGTACTTTGAAAATTGGTGATGTCAAAGATATTCTGCGCAATCGTGGATTCTGTAGTGAAGCTGAACTTACCGGTGACGTTTATTTTAGAATTTTTCATGACTTCGGAAAAGAACAGTTCTTGAATTTAATAAACAATTGGTATGATATTTTTCAGAACACTATACTTGGTATGGTGATTGTCGATGAAGCCCATAATCTTGTTTGTGAACAGGGATATCGTATGGACTCTTTTTTTAATATTTCTAATATCTGTTTTGATAAAGCTTGGAAGGTTTTACTTCTATCTGGTACTGTCGGGAAGAGTATGATGGGAGAAGTGACTAAATTTTTAGGATATAGCCAAGATTTGACCTATGATGCTACTGATAACAAAAATATTCTTTGGTATAATTTTGTTAAGAATGTTCCTTTAAGTAGAATAGATAAGGAATTCATTCTTACTAAAGACAGATCTGAATCCATTACTTTGACTTTGCAATTGGTTGAAGGAATTATTAAGAGTATTGATAATCCCAAAATCATTCTTGTTCGTAAGGAAAGGGAAATGGTGGAGATTATAAATCAAAATTTGGTTAATAACAATATTTCTTCTTGTTATGTTCATGGAAAATTAACATCTGAAGAAAAAACCATTTCATTCAACAGATTCAAAAAGAACAAAGAAAAAAAAATTCTTGTTGGAACTAAATTGGTTTCAGAAGGTATTAATATTCCAGAATTGAAATATGTTATTTTGGTTAATTATCTTCCTCAAATTCACGAATATATCCAGACTGCTGGAAGAATTAGAGGGGAGAGTGCATGTATTACACTGTGGAATGAAGCATGTAGAGATGAATTCTCCATCAATTCCAAGTGTATCGTGAGCCAAATGAGTAGTTTCTATGGTCTAGCAAATATATCTGAGCATGAATCTTGTTGTGGTTCATATAAATTTTTGAATAATAATAATAATGATAGGTTGTTGGAAGTGTTAGGTAAGAAGAAGGGAAAAAAAATTAACGGGTTGATAGAGGAAAGAAATGAAATTATTAAATCGAGTGTTGAGGAAGTTATTAGAAAGAGAAAATTTTGTACATCAGGAACGAATGAAATGATTCCTTCAAATAAAAAGTTTCATAATGAAATGGTCAAAAATAATATTAAAGTTACTTTGAAAGAAGATTTACATGCAAAATTTAAAAATGCACGTAATATTTTTGAATTCTTAGGAATTACTGGAAATTCTAAGTCAGCTTTGATTGCTGATGGTGTCGAACAATCCTACTTTGATTTTCTTCTTTATGATTCTGATTTATGTTCTGATTGTACAGGTACTGATGGTATCTGTTACTGTTGGGACAAAAAATTCACTCTAAAGCAATGTGGTATTAGCTGTTTTGCTTTTATGAAAATGGCTATGACTGATGAAATGTTTTCAGCTGAAATAAATAAATTAACGAATTCAAGTCTATTAGAAAGAACACTATCTTTTGTTGAAAGAAAATCTTCCATGAAAGAGTTATTTAAGACAAATCTATCTGGATATTGTAAATTTGTGACCAACGGGAATATTCTCGAAGTGAATAAATCTCTTGATTTCAGATTGATTGTATCAACTTATAACTGGCAGTGGAAAAAGCTTAAGGATGAAAAGTTAGATGTTTTTTGGTATTTCTATGATGGGTCATGTCGTGATGCTACAACAATATGGGACGAACCATATGAAGTATATTATAGGAAACTTGTTCAATCGAATTTCAGCGATTATGCAAGTGTTTCATTTAAGAGCACTGAGGATACTAGCTTTAAATTTTTTAAATCACTATTTAATTTCAAAAAAGTTAGTGAATGTTCAAACTATAATGAAATTGAAGATATGAAGCAACGTTCGAAATTTGGTAATATTGACTTAGATTTGTTTGTTATTGATAATAAGAAATTTCTATTGATGATACTTGGTCTCTATTATAATGTTACATCTCGAAACATTTTGAACAACTTCTATACCCAGTTGCCTAATGTAAAAATGTTCCACCAGTGGATGAAACTACAGAGGACCTGGATAAATATTAAAACATTGAATTTGCGTAATTTTAACATATGTCAGCCATTATATTATTATTATCCTAAATTTGTATTAGAACTCAAACATCCTAGAAAAAATACTAATTAAGTTTGTACTGGAGATATATTATATGTGTATATTAAAATGGATATAAATCTTTGTTGTGATGTCGATGTGTATTACTTATAGAACCATTCATTGTCATAACCAGACCAGATAATCGTGGCAATGCCACGATCCAATGATGTCAGGCTCTGTTTCATAAGGCCATCAAACTCCACCAAAGCTGATATCTCAATTCTAAGCCAAAGTGAAATATTCTTTTTAATATTCTTGTAATTCGTTATTCACCCTGAAAAGATTAAACTTTTCTTCTCGCTCACAAAATGAAAAAGTTTTTCCCGGTCGGTGATGTTTGTTAGGGAAGGTATTAAGACGGTGATGGCGTAAGGTAATGAGGATGAATGTTGCAGGTAATAGTTAAAGTGTTGATAATTAAAGTAATGGTAGTTGAAGTAGTTGTAGTTGAGTTGAGATAATGAAAATGGACATCTAAGGTAAAGGTGACATGGAGATTAAGATTATTGAATAAAATATGGCATAACAATAAAAGTTAGTCTATAACAGTAAGCCGATGGTTAGAGAGAATATTCAATAGTGACAGTGTCGATTGTGAGCGCAGATTCGAAACCAACAGGGTGTATGTATGCTTGGATGGAGGAATATCAGTTGGGTTAGATTGGGTACCAGATTGAGACATAGTTAGGATAGTATAAACAAATTATTGATTGGATTGGTTCTAAGGTATAAGTACAATTATACGTTAGAAACCTCTAAAACTGTTGTTCTTACATATCATTATAGAAAGAATAACTAAAGGGTGAGAATAGTTTTATTAACATACAAAACTATCCCTATAGATGCCTTACCAATTCCATCCAATTGGTCTAATTATATGCTGATTTGTTGTTTTGCTGGTATACTGGTTTGCATCTATTGATTCCCAGAATCCAACACTGGTAAGAGAAGTTTTGCAGAAGCAGCTAGGTAAAATTGAGTTGGAAGTACCTATGATAAGCATTCCTTCAATGTTATATATTTATAAGACATCTATAAGAAATAGCAATATTGTTAACACGGAAGGATATATATTTGATTATCGTACTTATGTTGGGCTTAATTAGAAACTGAGAAGCAGAAATAGAACATAATAGAAAAAAATTATCGTTCAGAGGCTATTAGCTGAAACTTAATTCAGTATGGACTTATTATAGAATTGCATTTTCTGTAAGATCCATATCATCACAGAATCCCATTTATACCAATTTTAGTCATATTACATCATGATTTTGTTTAATTCGCTATACTATTAATGATGTATTAATTGGCGTTCCCATCAGGAATTTTGCAACTGTGTCATTGCATAGGTAGAATGGGGTTTAATCCATGTGTAGTTTAATTTATATATTATATAGTGTGTACTTCTGACAGATATATTACCATAAACATATTTCAGTTTACTCTTTGGCTGTATAAGCTAACATATGAATCTGGAATAAAATATTGAGATAGAAAGAAAATACCATATGGCCAGGTAACAGAAGATAAGAGGGGGGATGAGGGGACGGGGAAATATTAAGAAGCGGCCCATATTATATTTATGATTGAGTTCTGAAATTATATGTACAATTTTTTAAGTGAATTCCTTGTGGCAGAAATATACACATTGGCAGCAGGATCCTGGATTCTAGAAAGACATGGGATTGATATTGAAGATTTAGTATTCGAGAGAAATATATACCCTTTGATAAGTTGAAGTGTAAGTATTTGCTGCATATTGAACAGTTCCAAGTTATTAGATTAAGTGTGTGTTAACATATATCAATGTTACAATTACTTCTAAACAATTGTTTTATTTTAGAAAAATGTCGAAAACCTAAATTCGAATTGCATCACCAATGAGATATTATTGCAAACTGAAAATATTTTTAATTTCTGTTAACGTAATTTATAGCATCCAAATGGTTTTTTCTTCATAATTGAATTAACAGTTTTAATTAAATGGATCAAGTTGAATTTACTTCCTACCCAAGATAATGTTGAAGTAATATTCGTATTATATTTCAGATTTAAAATATTTATTTTACCTTACTACAATTGATTAAAATATTATACTAATTTGCCTGATATTAATGCCAGTGATTTATTTTGGTATCAAACAGTCAGCACATTGAAATATAAGTATGCTTAAAAGTTTTATCTTATAAAATTATTCTTTTTTAAATGGAAGTGGTATTAGAATTAGAATTGGAAAAAATACAAATGTTAAATCACGGAATATTAGATTTTGGAGGGAGAGGTTGGTTATGGAGGTAAGAATGTTAATTTTCATATTGTATTATTACCTAGGTATAGCTCTAATATGTATGGATTATTTGGTTATAAATATTTCATGTAGTATATTAGACTATATAGTAATATATGGTGATATGATGACGGATATTACAATATTGGATTTGATTGGGGATACCAGCTCTTCTAGAGGATAAATATCAACTTGTAACTCTAAAATTGATAACAAAGCTTAATATATTGGTCAGTCAAATAACGATAATGAAAATGGAAAATAAAATCTATTTCTTTGTTTATAGACAATAAATATTAGAACATTTTTTAATAGATTTATACAATGATTATCAATAATATCAATATTCGAAATATGAAAGTGATATAACCAATTGAACTTATTTCAAGAAACAATGGCTTGTTGGAACGTATACCGTTAGTTGGTATTGAATTTTGTGTATTGGGATATGTTCAGTATTAGAAATATGACCAGCAAACCAGCAGGATGGAATAGGCAGCAACTAATTAGAATAATTATATGAAATGTTAAAGCTATATAAAGTGATAGTTATCTATCTTAATAAAACTATTACTACTAAGATATATTTAATATTACAGCTCATTTGGTATTGAAATTAGTGGTAGGCAAAACATATTTTACAATACCAATCACATTATTAAATGTTTATTAAGTTCAAAATATTTAAATATAACATATGTCAAAGGGAAGGATTAATACACCAGAATACGAATACAATGTAGTTGTAGTATGTATTTTAATTGGAGAGTTGTATATAAAATAATAATGTACCCCTTCTTAAAACTACAATTGTGACTAAATTGGTGGTTGGTATCCTTTTGCTTTGGCATTTCTTAGAAAACGTTAATGTCAGTTAAATCACTTCTATTTAAGTAAATATAGATAACAACTTGAAACAAGCATATTATATTAGAGAGTCAGTGGATGCATTATTATACTGTCTATCTGTGATGTATTGTTTGGTCGGTATTTGGTAAGTTTTAATTATTATATAGTTGTATAGTTAATTTGGTGTACATTAGAATAAAGTCTGTTATTCATGTATTCTAGAGAAACTTAATGTGGAGATCTGTATTAGAGAGTAAATATACTACTAATTAATTTTGTTGTTGATAGATCTTTTAGATGCAAGTTAACGTACTAAATAGTATACAATGGTATACAATAATATACAATAATATACAATAATCACTCTTTATAGCAATAAATGTAACTGAAGCTAGTTTTGGCAATTGTTATTCTAATTATTCCATTGAATCGCAGTAACCTTACTAATCAGGTAACTGTGCCTCTATTAAAAACACGGTGATATAATTTATTACATCATTATGTGATAAGGGTTTTGTATTGATTACGTTTAAGTACAAAAGAATTAAAATAACGAAAGAGGATTTAGTCATGTTTCATGAAAAGGGTGTCACTAATAGAGTGCCAATGAAATGTATATAAATGAGATAGTTCCTAAAGCAAATATATACACTTCTTATTATTAAACAGATGAATATAAAGATCTTGATATTCATAACATTACTATATAGTTATTATATTAGTTTTATAACCTCATATATCTTTTAACTAATAACCTTAAATAATTATATCTAAGGCTTCTTTCCCTATATAAATACATTAATACATTAATATTTAATATTCCTGACAAAAAAATTCAATATGATGAAATTTATGTTTTGTTAGTTTTATATTTAGTGCTATAAATATTATTTATTATCAGTTGGATAACAAAGAAACTCATATAAGAAAAAATATTACAAAATATAAAATTGTATTTTGAACTAAAAATTGTAAAATTATTTATATTAATATATAAGAAAGAGAAGAGTTATAATAAAATAAGTTGAATTATACAAGTTAATTATATGAATAGATGTAAATTGATATAATGCTATTGAAAGTATATTAAATGAATTAGTTCTGTGACAGAAAAATGGAAATGAGAATGGTAGAAACTGATATTATTCTGGTTTGGATTTCTGTTAGAGGGATCTTAAAGTCTTATGAGGTGGGAATATATATAATTTAGTGTGTTTTAAATTGTGTATGATAAAAATATAAGGTAGTTTAATATCCAGGTGTCGAGATAGATACAACAGTATAATGATAGATACAACAGTATAATGATAGATTAGTTATTATAACTTGTAGTAGTACCAATATTAGAATGTGAGTAGGAAGATTGGGATAATTATTTGTGTCGATTCAGATTATTGGGATAATTGTTTGTGTTCATTTAGATTATTGAAATAAATGAGATAGTAGATTATTATTTTGGTGGGATATATGAGATTAAGGCATAGGTGAATATTAGATTGTGACAGTGGGGGATAAGAGGAGATAGAGTTGAGATGGTAAAAATTTACAACCAGATCTGAATTCACAAGCATCGAATTATTTATATTAGATTTTAAATTGAGCAATTGGAGTTACTATTAAATTTTTAATTTTACCAAAATACCATAGTTAAGGCGAGATTTTTGTCTTTTCATCTGAAATATTTTACTATGGGAAAATATATTTCATAGTGCGAGAAGAATCCCATAGTTAAGGCAAGATTTTTATATTTTGGGCAGAATTGCATAATATGGGAAGAAATTCTATTTTGTTCTTAAGGCTGGATAGAGTAAATATGCGTAGGGAAGTATTAGGTAGTATTTTTCTCGGTTTGGTATTATTTTTCTCGGTTTGGTATTATTTTTTAGGATTGATCTTGGTTGGGCGACATGGATGAGAGTTGGTTATGTTTTTCAGGAAACGTGACATGGAAACAGGTTTTTCCGGGTCGGTCTTGTTTGTTAGGAAGGGTATGAAGTGCGCGTTGGTGATATTTAAAGTGATGGTTATGGAGGATAATGTTTAAGGTAGTGATAGCTAAAGTGATGGTTGTTAAAGAGGTTGTAGTTAAGTTGAGATAATGAAATTTGACTACAAAGGTAAAGTGAACATGGAGATTAAGATTATTGAATAAAATATATTGTTAACAATAAAAGTTGTTCTAATTAATTAAACTGATGGTTAGACACAATAATCATTAGTGACAGTATGATAAAAGATGAACCAGTTGAGATGGTGAAAATCTAAGACCAGATATGAAATCACAAGCATTGAATTCATAATATCAGATATTAGCTTCAACAATTGGAGTTAGTTTAGGTGCTAATTGATGGGGCCTTAACTGCTGAGGTAAGGTCGTATAAAGTGATCAGATTGTTGAATAAATATAATATTGTTACGCTACCATATTTGAAATTGATTTTCTGCATGTGTATCTAAGAATATACGTTTGTGCGTTTATTTCTAAATGATATATTCAGTGTGTGGTTCCGTGTTACGTGATCCCTTCCGCGATTGTATGATAATGTGTGGCCGGTTTGTAAGGTTGGTTTGAAAGGTTGGTTTATAGGGTTGGTTTATAAAGATGGTTTATAGGGATGGTTTATAGGGATGGTGTAGAGGAGTGGTGTAGAGGAGTGGTGTAGAGGAGTGGTGTAGAGGAGTGGTGTAGAGGAGTGGTGTAGAGGAGTGGTGTGGTGTAGAGGAGTGGTGTAGAGGAGTGGTGTGGTGTAGAGGTGTGGTGTAGAGGTGTGGTGTAGAGGTGTGGTGTAGAGGTGTGGTGTAGAGGTGTGGTGTAGAGGTGTGGTGTAGAGGTGTAGAGGTGTGGTGTAGAGGTGTGGTGTAGAGGTGTGGTGTGGTGTAGAGGTGTGGTGTAGAGGTGTGGTGTAGAGGTGTGGTGTAGAGGTGTGGTGTAGAGGTGTGGTGTAGAGGTGTGGTGTAGAGGTGTGGTGTAGAGGTGTGGTGTAGAGGTGTGGTGTAGAGGTG